>NC_088863.1:24207606-24377686 GCF_032884065.1 Artemia franciscana | reverse complement strand
CCGCCAGGAGCTCCACGTTCACCGTGAGGACCTGGTGGACCGGGTAGGCCACGAGGACCAATCTTACCACGTTTACCAGCAGCACCTTGTTGACCAGGTAGACCACGGGGGCCAGGAGATCCATTTTCACCTTTAAAAGGATAAAATATTTTAAATAGAAAATAGGAAAACGAGCATATTAGAGGCAAAGCGTATGCCGTGGCTCTCGTGTGCTCATCTTCCATGTGGAAATCTTCGATTTTTCAAGATAGGAGCAAATTAGTTACTTTCGAACAACACTTTCTTCAATATTTAATTAATGTCATAACAAGGCACCCATAGCAAGAAAAAAAGGATAACCAAAAAGATTTGCATACACCTAGGTACCATAGCCTCTAATACATACTAAAATTGCACAATTTTTCTTTATAAACATTTCTACATAATGTACCACTCTTAATTTTAACAATACTCAACAATAATTTAAGGGCCACTTTGGCACATGTCAAGGTAAACTGCAGAATAATCTAAATCGCTGTTACTTCATTGTTACAACCGCAAAACCAAATTTAGCGACTGTCCAGGGTATTCACGCTTGAATCCAAAATGCAATCGCATGCCAGATGCGATTATTTTCTCTATATCAATTGATAACCTAACGCAAAAAGGGGCATTTTCAAAAAGATTATGCTCTGTTTAACAAGCTTCTCTCTTACTGACAAAACTCTCACACTCGCGCATCTCAGACTTGACCAAAAGGGACATTCCCTTGGTAATATATTATTTCCAAGATTTTTATTTATTATTATTTCAAAGAAGTTGAGATTCATTTATTATATTATTTTCTCCAGAATCTGGGTGATTTGGTTTTATTTTTGACATGAGGAGCACTTTCTAGTGCTTGAGGTATCGTTATGCCATCTGACTGACTTGGTATGGAAAGTCCTAGCTCATGAAGCATTGGTCAAATTACTGAATCGAAAGATGGATTGACTTCAAAATAATTCCAGATAAATTTGTCTAGTAGAAGTAGCAGTGTGTCTAGGAGTCCTTTGGTTTGCGCAATACAATACGGAGTGCAAAAGACACAGGAAGGGAATCTTATTGTCACACATTTGGCGCAACAGATTTCCGGGATCCGTCTCTTGTTCTGGTTCCATCTATGGTGTTTAGGTCGATCCCTTCTCTGGATATGTTACAGCGTTTTTGAACTTAGAAATTATTTCAGATATTTTTTTCAAGCAGAATTAGCAGTTTGTCTAGGAATCCGGAATCCTTTGGTTCACGCAATACAATAGGAACTGCAAAAGACGCATATAAAGGAACTGCAGATATATTTGTCAGGCAAAAGTAGCAGTATGTCTAGAGATCCTTTGGTTTGCGCAATATAATAGGAACTGCAAAGACATATGAATGGATCCTTATTGTCACACATTTGGTACAACGAATTTCCAGGGTCTGTCTCTTGTTCTGGTTCCATCTCTTGTTCGGTTCCATTTCTTGTATGGACATGTAACAGTGTTTTTAGGCTTCGTAATTATTCCAGATACGTTTGTCTAGCAGAAGTAGCAGTGTGTCTAGGGATCCTTTGGTTCAAGGAATATAATAGGAACTGCAAAAGACGCATGAAGGGATCCTTATTGTCAAATGTTTGCCGCAACAGATTTCCGGGATCCATCTCTTGTTCTGGTTCCATCTCTTGTATGGATATGTAACAGTGTGTTTGGACTTCGAACTTGTTCTGTACGTTTTTTTCAAGAAGAAGTAGCAGCCTGTCTAGTGATCATTTGATTCTAGCTATATCATAGGAACTGCAAAAGACATGAAGAGATTGTTTTAAAGAGCCAGCTAATATTGTCAAACGTTTGGCACAGCATTTCCGGGGCTGATCTCTCGCTCTGGTTTTTTTGCTGCTAAAATAAAACAAGCAAGTACTTGTAACTAAAGTAGTAAAATTTCGCCTTACCACTTTTAAAGTGAGCTCACCACACACATAACAGAATTTTTTTCTGTCGTTACAACACTTCCGAGATATGTTTCACATACACTAAGTACTTCATAATGCATGAACTGGCACGATATACACACTGCTGTCACAATTCAATTGACAATTGAAGACAGCACAGGATTAGCTTCTTCCTTAAAAAAAACAAGTTCCTATTCAATTCGGGACTTACAGTCACAATCTTACAACAAAAGTTTTCTGAGGGAAATTATTGAGTTACTCATGGCTCATAGACAACAATTACCTAATGTTATAAGTCAATTGTTGACAGAAAAGAATGAAATTTGAACGCTAAGCACTCCTTCTAATCCCCATGTTGGATACCACAAATGGTAATAAACAAGAATTTTTGTTAAGAGTTTCCAAAAAGGAATGATGGGCAATAAAATATTTTTTATACAATTTTTCAAATTAGTCGACGGTAATATAAAAGAAAATCCCAAAATTCTCGTTTAATAAACCCATTGGCTAATATAATGATGTTATTTGTAACTGATTTACTATTTGATATAATTAACTGATTAATTTATAGTAATTTTAGCTAATAAAAAAGTAAAAATTAACACACACATATATATATATATATATATATATATATACACGCACACACACACACACATATATATATATATATATATATATATATATATATATATATATATATATATATATATATATATATATATATGTATGTATATATATATATATATATATATATATATATATATATATATATATATATATATATATATATATATATATATATATATATATATATATATATATATATATATATATATTTACATATAAGGGTTAAAAAATGTTCATAAGGTGTTAACTCAACCTAAAACTTGAGCTTCTGTTCACAACTGAAATCGTAAAATATGCAACGTTACATATTGGAAAATACACTCGATAATTAGGGTATACCCTTCATTATTTGAAATGATTTCATGAAAAAAAAAGACTATTTAATAACAAGTAGAAGAGAATATTTTCACTTTAGTAATTTTTTTGTCCCGAATAACTTTCTATAGCAACTCCTTACTGGAAATTGTTGCCTGTCTTTATTGACTATTAAATTAGAAAAACAAGCAATTTTTTTTTCAGCTGAAAGTAAGGAGCAACATTAGAACTTAAAACGAACAGAAAGTATTATGTATATGAAGGGGTTCACTCCCTAGTCAATACCTATCTCTTTACTCTAAGTTCAAATTTCGTTCCGATTCCTTAAAGATGACCCCCAGAATCATAAAGGCCTTTTAATGAAAATAGATAACTCTTTTGAAAGTACTAAAAAAAACTTTAGCGTAAAGATTGGGGTATTGACTGGGAGCAAAAACCCTCATATACGTAATACTATCTATTCGTTTTAAGTTTTAATGTTGCTCCTAATTTTCAGTTGAAATTTTCAGCTGGTTTTTAAAAAACTAATTTTTGATCGTCTTTTAAATAATTCTGGGAAATCAGGCAACCCCTTCACAGAAATGTCCCTTCTCCCATGAAAAAATCCTCCATGAAAAGATCCCCCATATAATCCCCTCTCCACTACCCCCCAACAGAAAAAAAAATCCTCCTGAAAAGGTCTGTAGCCTATACTTCCCAATAAGCAATGTAAACAATGGGCAATTTCATAACTAGCAGCCCTTCCCTGGGGACTTGGAGGGATGAAGTCATCCTCAAAGACATAGCTATTAGATTTCGACTATTTTGAACAAAATGGCCATCTCAAAAATTTGATCGAGTGACTTTGGAAAAACATCAGTGTGGGAGGGGGTAGTTGCACTCCAATTTTTTTGGTCACTTAAAAAGGGTACAAGAACTTTAATTTACGCTCGAATAAGCCCTCTTGCAATATTTTAGGACTAATGTATCAATATGATCGCCCTTGGGAAAAATAAACAAAAAAACACGCATCCCTGATCTTTCTTTTGGCAAAAAAAAACAAACATTCCACATTTTTGCAGATGGGAGGTTGAAACCTCTAAAGTAGGATATTCTGATACGCTCAATCTGATGGTATGATTTTTCTGATGGTAGCATTAAAATTCTATCACTTCTAAGGAGTGTTTCCCCTTTTTTTCGAAAATACAGCAAATTTTTCAGGCTCGTAACTTTTGAAGTGTGAGACTAAACTTGATGAAATTTATGTACTTGAAATCAGAATAAGAATTCGATTCTTTTGATGTATCTATTGGTATCAAAATTATGTTTTTTTTTTATTTTCGGTTACTATTGAGCCGGGTCACTCCTTACTTACAGTTCGTTACCACAAACTGTTCCATTCTGTTGCATCAATAATTTACAATAGTTCGTAGTTCTATAAGATGGAAGGATCTTAATAAGTCAGTTTCTTGTCTTCAAGACAAGCATTTCAGGAAAAAGGGAAAAAAAGGAGCTACAAGGAAGTCAATTCCCTAGTTTTAACTCACCTTTAGGACCTCCGTCTCCTTTCACACCGGGTAGACCAGTTTCACCGGAGTTACCTTTTGGACCTGATGGACCTGGGCTTCCATTCATTCCTGGAGGTCCCCTAGCCCCAGGGAAACCAGGAGGACCAGCTGGGCCATGCTCACCCTGAGCTCCCTTCTCTCCTGGTATACCGTCCTTGCCTGGAGGACCTGGTGGACCTGATTCTCCAGGAACACCAGGCCTACCTGCTTCACCACGTGGACCTTGAAGACCTTGACTTCCCTTAGGACCTGTAGGACCCGCATCACCTTTGGAGCCGGGAGTACCAGGAAAACCTGGAGGACCAGGCTTGCCAACTGCACCCTAAAAGAAAGTGCGAAAAAATACACTAAACGAAGAGATTCACAAACAACACTGTTGGAAGAAAAACATCAGGCCAGTGCATTTTTGATACCTTTAAAAGACAAAAATATTGGTAAACGCTGGCATCTACGGATATAGGCCTTAAGCTGTAAGCATAGTGTATGAAAAAACACAATATCAACTTTTTTTTTTCATGATAAAATTTAAGAATCCTATTTCTGTGTAACCAAGGAATTTATACCGTAAATCAATGATAGTACGTAAGTTTTGTTAGGGCTACTATACCCAATACCCACTATATTCTAATTCAATGCCAGGTATTGATACAAATTTATACAAGGAAACGTAAACAGAATAAGCTCTACTTGGTAATAGTCAATTCATATGTTGTGCCTGGGATACCGACTTTTAAAAAAATCCTTTGTAATGAAACTTGCGACGTTAGACCTAACAGTTTTTTTTAAGGTGTTTATCTTCATAGCCTGAGGTTTTTCTTACTTTGGACATTTCGTTTACGATCAAGTTTTTTTTCGTTTTAGTAGTAGCTTGGTACTCGATAAGTCAGCTGTGCTCTTGACTTGCTACTACTAACACAGTCTCAACTTTAAGCCTGAAGTGGCTAACAAACTAAAAAATGCCCGTCCTTCATCCTCCCTATAAAACCTCCCAAGAAATACTTAAGAAAGTTTTATAATCTATTATATTGTTGTAGCAAGGAGATCTGGTATGTCCGGCCTTTTTACTAACTCCTGGCAAGCTATTTAATAGCGCTCTTCTAGCTATACAGCCATCTTCCATCCTACTAGTCCTCAGCTAAGACTGAAATACAATAAGGACTTGATTACCTTATATATAAGCCTTATGCCTGAATCCTTCTTAGACAATGCCAATACCAAAAAAGTTCACATTCTCATTCTTTGGACCCCATACTGACTACAGTCATTACAGTCGCATCAAACACTCAAAGATCCAGCTCATAAGGATTCTTTCACCTTCAGTTGGTTATTAGGCTTAGTGAAAATAGATTTTGCTTTGGTTATTTTACTTTAAAAAATAAACTTTTTACCAACTGTCCTATGACTGACCCAAATATACCAAAAACTCTTACCCGTCGGAATGAAAACTTTTGACTCATTAGAAGCATATATTTAAAACACATAGAGAGACAGAGAGATGAAAGATGTGTTTATTAATATTAATAACAAAACTAAACAAGCAAATGGCCCGAAGCAAAGCTTGTTTGGGCTTACAACCCCAATATACATATAAATAAAAACAATACGAAAAAGAAGAAAAAATAAAAAGGAAAGAAAAGGAAAAGAAAAAAGAAAAGAAAAGAAGAAAAAAAATAATCAATTACCCTGCATTTCAATCGAAACGGAATTACACTTCAAAAGAGACAAAACAAAAAGAAACTAAAACCACTTGACCAGCATCGCCAAAGACAAAACCAACATCTTGGTTCCACTTGAGGTCCACTCAACTATCAAAACCATAAATATTAAGGCAAAATAGCTTTAATTCCCGCCGAAATTCAAGAAAACTATTTATGTTTCTCAAAGTCGTAGGTAAACAATTCCATGCATGGGGTCCTAGATGCCAAATAGAAAATTGAGATCTACGGGTAATAGCAAGCTGACGACGAATTATATCGGACTGTCTCGTAGAATGTGTATGAATATCACTTCCTAATTCAAACGTATTTTTAAAACATATTGGTTAACAATTTTGAAAATATTTATATATAAACAGGTATTAAGTCCTGCTAAAGGCAAGATTTTGTATTCTATATACCTCTTTTGTACCGAGTCTTTAAAACCTACACCACATAACACTCGAAGCGCTTTATTCTGCAAAACTCGAATATGATGGAGATGAGAAGGAAATATACTACCCCAAACATTACAACAATGTAGCAGATAAGGGTGAATTAAGGAATAATACAGTGTTCTTAAAATATCTCTTGGGAAAATATACTGCAACTTTCTTAAAATGCCAACATTCCTAGCGAGTTTTAGACTAATATAATCTATATGTTCTCTAAAGCTGAGACATTCATCAATTAAAACTCCTAGATATTTTGTACAATTTATTCTTAAAATACTCATATCAGCAATATTAAGTCTGTCTATCCAAGGGTAATAATTTGAGCTCCTACCATACAATAAAAAGCAAGATTTACTGTAATTCAAATTTAACTTATTAAGCTTCATCCAATTTTGTACAAACTCCAGACAAGAACTAATACGACTCAACAGCTGAATTCCTGTTTGTGCAGCCACAGTTATATGTGTCATCCGCAAAGCTGGGAACAATTACTTTTTCCCCGTCACATCCAATGTCAAGATCATACAAAATCATATTAAAAGCTCTACATAAATCATTTATAAAAATTAGAAATAACAGGGGACCGAGAACAGATCCTTGAGGTACTCCAAATTTAACACTACTGACTGAAGAAACATTATCTCATAGTTGTACATATCGAGTTCTTTCTTTCAAAAACGAGGACAGTAATTCAAGAAATGGTCCTCTAAAACCGTAATTTTCTAATTTGGCAATGAGTATAAAATGGTCAACGCAGTCAAAAGCTTTTACAATATCAAGAAAAACAGAAGCGACTTTCATACCATTATCAAACGCATCATTCACAAAAGTTGTCAAAAATAAAACAGCATGCTCAGTAGATAAACCCCTCCGAAAACCAAATTGATTTGTATTAAAAAATGACTTACTCTCCAAAAATTCAACCATTCTTTTAACTATCAATTTCTCAAACAATCTAGATACTACTGGTAATAAAGAAATCGGCCTATAATTTCCTAGTACATTTTTATCTCCACCTTTATAGACAGGAATAACTTTTGCAATTTTAAAACAACTTGGAAACACTCCAGTCCTTAAACATTCATTAAGTAAATACACTAAATGACCGGAAATAACAGGGTAAATATACTTTAAAGTTTTAACTGTTACAAAATCAGAGCCTGAAGCTCCAATTTTTAATTTTTTCAATGTTTCAGAAAGCTCAGAAGCGTTGATTGGCTTCAAATATGCTGAAACATCACTTGCATTCGATAAATATTTCTCAAAACTACCTTCATGCTCAGAAATAACTATACTTTGGGCCAAATCCTTCCCCACATTAGCAAAATGACGACACATTCTATCAGCAACTGTACTATCATTATGTATACCGTTAGGAAATATACCATCATTATTAGGACTTACGACGGATTGAATAATTTACCATGTTTTTCTAGGGTTACCTTCACAAGATTTAAATTTATTATGATAGTAATCAGCTTTGGCTTTACGAAGTAGTGTATTTAACTGGTTACTATAAATCTTGTATTCTGTTTTATCACTTACACTATTACTAGCCGCACACATTTTGAACAAATATCTTCTTCTAATAATAGCCTTTAAAAGAGCTCGGGTGATCCATGGTTTCTTTGGAGTTTCTCTACGACGAGTTGAATTTTTATAAATTCTACAATCAATCAATAAACTATTTATAATTGAATACCAATTTTGAAACTTAGCATTAATATCTAGTTCATTACTATTTAAAAATTCAAAATTACATTTCTCTAACATTACTTTATAAAGAATGAGCACATTACTATCAATGATCACTTTTTTGTATCTATTTTGTGAATTTGAGTTAAGCCTAGTACCTTTACTAAAAAAATTTTGAACGCTGAAAAATATCCCAAAATGGTCAGATACTTCATTTATTATCACATTTGCATTATGGTAACTGACATTAGCAAAAATATTATCAATCAACGATACTGAATTGATAGTAACCCTGGTTGGGACTGTAATCCTAGGCTTCAACCCATAACTCAGCATAATATTTAAAAACTGGCTAACTTTTGTATTAATAAACAAATTCATTAGGTCAATATTGAAATCACCACACACAAATATAGGTAAGTTTCTACTCCTAATCATGTCCAACTGTTTTTCTAGTAACATAAAACATTCATTAATATTACTCGACGGAGGTCTATAAACAACAACCAAATAAAACACCTTGGATTTCTTGCTAACCTCTAATACCAAACTCTCAAATATCATTTCTCTATTAACCCTTCAACCATCTGTTTCTATAACTAGCAAGTCTTTTCTAATGTAAGCACCCAGTCCACCATGCTGACGATGCTCAATGAGTGTAATATCACTTATAGCACCAAAGGTTTAAAGTGGATCATTTTATGAAATATATGACAGCCTCATGCGACTGGTTTGGCTGTAGGCCAATACTTTTGTGTTACCCCCCCCCCCCTCCTCCGTAATGTAAATAATAAAATGAAAATATCTACCACAAGCCATCCCGAAAATAGAGTCATGCCTGATTTTGCAGAAAAAGCCACTGTAATTTTGCAAAGAGGATGACATGCTTGCATATCAGAGTGAGAATAGCGTTGCAACTTCCAATTTTGGACTACAAGTGCCAAGCATATACAGCGCAATCAAAAAGGCCAGCACTGGTGGGGTTAATGATTTTCAGTGAACAGCCAAGTCAGACAGATTTTACCAGCATATATCAGGTGAACATCTTAGATTTTGGAAACAGAACAAATACATGGGTTATTCCTACTAATTCATTCCAAGGAAGTTTGTTGAAAGAAAATTCCCCAGTTATACCACTTTAAAATGAACGCAACAAAATAATAATGAATAAACAATGTAATTTCTAAAAATAAAAGAAGAAATCATAATTAAAAATTAATATATATTTAAGTATTTAGTTTAGTTGGTTGTCTCTTTTTCCAAGTAGACAATGAATTACATTTTAATCAAATACATTGAAAATCGCTAATCATAAAATTAAAATCCAGGAGGGGGGGGGGGAGAGAAAAACTTTCCTCAAAACTTATGTGACACAAATTATTATGTAGTCCATGTCCAGTATATCCCTTTAAACGAGACTTTGATCCATGAAGAAGAAGACTTATAGAATGAAGGCTACAGAAATACTGAAAAAAATTTAGCTTTTACCATAAGAATTTATAGAGGTACTGCATGAGGTCGTTCTCACCCCCACCCCCTCTCCTTAATTGTGCTTTTGAGAAAGATAATAAACAACAATTACGAAATGCTTCTGAGCAAGGGAAGTTGAATATTTCAACATTTTGAAGCATACAGAACAAAACGCATGTCCTATATAGCAAAAGTGGATAAAAAAAGAACCATATGCCCCCCCCCCTTAGAAAAAAAGGCAATAGCAAAATTACTCACTTGCCAAGAATCCTAGCCACCGGGCATATATAACTAGCGTTGGCCTTGACTGTGCAACAAATAAAAGTACTATTGTTGCTGTTATGGAAACAATCCCTAGCATGATCAAAACTAGCGTTATGAGCCATTCTGAAGCCAATATTCGGAAAAACATGTTTTATCTCTGCCACTTAATGTAAAGCAGGTTTGAATGAGGCCAAGAGAGGTGTCTCCTGGAAAAAAGAATAATCTATCTGTAGATGGTTTGAAGCTTTGAATTATTATCGATTCTCAGTTAGATATCAGTTAGTCTGCTTTATATTAGGGGGGGGGGGGTCAAAGTATAGTTTTCCAGTGAGAAGGCTAAACGTACAAAATAAGTCTATTTTAGGCCAACAACTATCCAACAGGCTTTAAAACAAAAATGGAATCATACAGCTGTTAGTGTCTTTTGGACTTGTTAATTTAAGGAAACACAGTCAGGAATTAAAGTTAGGTCAATCTTAATAAAATATAACGTTCATATAACATTTAGTTCATATAATAATACAATTTGGACTATATATTTGCACATTATATATACGGTTGGGGGGTAAAGTATTTGGACAGCACCCCTAACCTAAACTGACCCCACCCCTAATGTTTAAATATATAGCCCAAATTATACAAGTCCAATGCGTTCTATCACCCATCACTTGTCTTCGTTGCTGTGAAACCGGTTTTCTGAGATCTAAACTAAGCGTAATTCTTGAGTGTGTTTTGTTCAATTAACAACTACTGGAAGAAAAACCTCATGTTTTATAAGATTTTGGATATTTTTAATCAAGGAAATAATGTCAATCCCAGAATCAACTTGGTTGGGAAAAAATGCCAAATCTCTACATAATAAAACAAGGAAACTCTCACCATCATTAGCATCATTACTGCAAAAAGTGACCAAATGATTCAAAATTTGGTCGAATAATGCAAATGTCTAATATGCAAATTAAGTTGATACAAGATCAAATTCAGTTTATGAATGGATTTATAATCTGAACTACAGCCTGGAGATAATTTCACATACCCACCTCCTGGGCACTGAACTTTCAAGACCTATAGTCGAACAAAAGCATGCTCTAAAAAAAGGTAAAGAATATGGCACTGGACTTTACAGTCCCTACTGGCAGTGCTTATCCCTGTTTCATGGCTCTTCAGTCACGAAGTACCATGGGGGGAGGGGCAGCCATCCTGTGCTTTCACACACCCTTCCTGTTTACCTTTACCAGACTTCTTCAGGTAGCCATTTAGAGCTGGGTCGACTCAGGCTGAGCTTACAGAGCCCAGCCACTGAGCACCATTCCGAACAAATAACAAGCAAAACTAGGACTTAGAGCCGCTGTCCTCATGGACAAAGGATTTCAAGTCTGGGATGCTAATCACTTGGCAAGGACAGACGTACTTGGATACTTGGATAGTATACCCCAAGTTTTTTTTACGTTTTTCTCACAAATAAGATTAAGCCTTCGCATAATCCTTAAGACCTTGCAAGCAGAGAGCATGTTGAGAAAAACCCTATATTATGTCATAGTATTGGGCTGTAGAGATCATGAGCTTTACCTTAAATTACTTTAAATTGCAACTAGGAGTAATCTAAGGATTTCTCCTTGTAGAGCTCCAGAATGATGTCTTGAGTTGTATTCAAAGTTCTTTAGTGACCAGGTGATCAATAACATCCCAATTGAGTTTACATTCTCTGGAGGACCACTCAACATTCAGCCTTCGTTTGAAAACATCAACGGATTCAGCAGTAACTGTTTCATTAGATAATTTGTTCCAACTGTTGACAATCCGTGATGAAACGAATTGAGTGTGGACTCTAGATATGGTAAACTGCTTGACAAGGTTCAGGTGATGAACTCTAGTTCTTGAGTTGGAACCAATAGATGGGAATAATACAGGGTGAGTATTAGCCCTCATTGACTTATAGGCTAAAATGCAATTTCCTCTATTTATCCTGTAAATAAGTGTGGGGAGATTAAGCTTTGATAGTGTTTCTGGATAGGAAAGCTCCTGCATGCCTGATATCACTTTGGCGGCACATCGCTGCACATCTTAAGAACTTTTATATCTTTTTTTAATATGGGGAAGGAATAGACATTCCAACTTCAAGCTTAGGACGCATAAGTCCCTTATATAGAAGGCTGATGACTTTAGGGGAACGAGTAGAAAAAGTACGATTAATCAGACCCATAGTTGAACTAGCACCAGCAGTAGACCTCTTAGCATGAGCACTGAACTTTAGTTAATTGTCAATAGTGACACCAAAATCTTGCTCATTCTTTACAGAGGAGAGTGGGTTGCCTAAGAAAAAATAAGAGCGACAAGGATTCAGTTTGCCAAACTGAATGATATGGCACTTGGCAACATCGAATTTGAGAAGCTGAGCCTCAGGTCATTGACCAAGATTCATATGTAGCAGTCCAAGATTCTTCTGTAGAAGGGCATGATCTTCACAGGACAAGGCTGGTCTAAGAAGCTTCAGGTCGTCTGCATAGAGAGTTGATTTACTGCTGATAATGGAAGGAGCATCATTGATGAAGATATTAATAGTATAGGAACCAAAATGCTTCCTTGAGGATCTTCGCTCAAAAGATACGGAGAGGAAGAAAGAATACAATTACCATAGTCATCAAATAATTGAACACATTGAGATCGCAAATAAAGAAAATCAAGGATCCAGAGTACAACAAATATGGATGAATAAGGCAGAAATATAACATTCTAATAGCCTTTTTTTGTGGACAGAATATTTAGCTTCCGCAGAGTTCCAACATTTTGGCTAATTTAGTACTTATAAATACATATGATCTTTAAAACTTATGCATTCATCTACCATGACACTAAGATGCTTTACAATAACTGTCCATTTTATGCTTCCATTTTCCAACTCAATTTTTTTTAACCCATATATAGTAATTTGCCCTGCTGCCATATAACATGAACATCGTTTTCTTCTGATGAACAAGCAGATTGTTTACTCACATTCACTCCTCGATTTTCACAATTCCTTGCTTCGTACCATTTTTCAAATCTGCTTCTGTTTTCGCAGCCATTGTAAAACCATCATCAAACTTGAAAGTATTGCTCGCACGATTCCATCATTGTACCTTGGCATTTACAGCTGTTTAAGGCATCCATTTAGATTATTAATGTATACAAGAAATAATAAGGCACCCATCTTTGCATTCTTCCTCCAAGACATGAAGCTATCAATTTCAGACTTTTAAAACGAATTCCTGCATTTTTTAAGTTTAGCTAATGAAATATCATGATCAACACCTGCATAGTCTCTAGAAAAACTGAAGCCACCTTTAAACCTGAATCTAAGCAATCATTAACAAATGTAGTCAAAAATAATGTTCTTTCAAGAACCATAACAACTGCTGATGTCATCCTAATGGGTTGATAATTTCCAGCAAGGTCCTTTCCACCTCTTTTAAATATAGGAATGATACGTGCAGTTCTTCGATCCAGAGGTAGCCTGGAAAGATTTATTGATAACTTGAACAGCAGGGAAAGAAGTTGACACAAAACTATACAACATTCAATATAAGATACTCGGGTGAATGCCGTCTGGAGTAGCAGATTTATTCAGTTTGAGGGATATAAATTCCTTTTAGAACTATGGCATCAGTAATCAGAGTTGGTCCCATATTATGTGATACATCATATAAAGGAGGTGTGGGATGTTGATAATTTCAAGCAAGGTCCTTTCTACCTCTTTTAAATATAAGAATAATACGTGCAGTTTTTCGATCCAGAGGTAGCCTGGAAAGATTTATTGATAACTTGAACAGCAGGGAAAGAAGTTGACACAAAACTATACAACATTCAATGTAAGATGCTCGGGTGAATGCCGTCTGGAGTAGCAGATTTATTCAGTTTGAGGGATATAAGTTCCTTTTAGAACTATTGTATCAGTAATCAGAGTTGGTCCCATATTATGTGATACATCATATAAAGGAGGTGTGGGATAAACAATACTGGAATTGAAGGAAAAACAGATGAGAATTGTTGGTTGAAAATTCCAACTTTCAGCTCAAGATCAGCAACTGATTGACTATTGTGAAGAATATCTGAGACTGTGCGTCTGCTGATACATTTTTGAGTGGCTTAACGCCAGAAAGATATAGGATTATCCTTAAAATCCTCAGCCAATTTTTCCACAAACCTTCTCTTCAACTTCTTTATTTGGTTTATTGTCTGATTACAATAAATTTTGAAGACTTGATAATTTTCTGTGGTTTTATTTTTTCTAAAGCGATTCCATGCTCGGTGTTTTATGATAATTAGCTCACTTATTTTAGTAGTTGAAACAGGTAATTCTGGTGCAAGAACTCAAGCATTCTGGAGAAAAATTATGGTGCAAGACTCAAGCATGCAGAATTTCCATTTTTACATTTGATCAACTCTCGTCAATATCGTCAGTAATAAGCTATTTCCAGTTAACAATGGCAAGACTTTCAAAGACCAGCTTGTAGTTGACATATTTTCGTTGCTTAGAAGAAGGTTGTTTAGAAGGCAAGCATAACTCCGAAATAATAACACATGGTCGCTACAACCAACAGGTGTGGTTATTATAATCTTATTAAGAAGGTCAGGATTACAGAGTGTTGGAAACTTGACCTTCCCTGAACCGAGTTACTTGTGACATTATTTGACAGAAGGTATTATTGGAGAAGGAAGACAAAAAAGGAGAATCTCTAGTGAAAAAAACAGATCAATCAATCCATTTGATTTCAGGAAGGTAAGAGTCCCCCAGAAGGACAAGATCAGGACTGAAAAAATTGGACATCACATGTGATAACATAGCAGCCAAATTAGATTCAGAGTCCAAAATACAGGGAGTACTGGGGCTTCTAAAAACAACATCCACTACAATTGAGATTGTTTGATTGTGAATTTTTATCCAAACAGACTCAATTCTATCCGAAGTCACAAAATCAAATGAACGAGACTAACCTGTAGTTCATCTCTCATATATAAGTGCACTCCTTTGTGGCAAAGTGGGGACTTTAGGTTACAAAAGAGTTGGTGACCATTGATTTTGATTTCATCAAACAGTTCGTGGTAACGAACTGTAGTAAGGAGCGACCCGGCTCAATAGTAAACGAAACTCTAAAAAACGGAATTTCGATACTAAAAGATATATCAAAAGAATCGGATTTTTATGCTGATTTTAAATATATAAGTTTCATCAAATTTAGTCTTTGTCATCAAAAGTTACGAGCCTGAGAAAATTTGCCTTATTTTGGAAAATAGGGGGTAACACCCCCTAAAAGTCATAGGATCTTAACGAAAATTCCACCATCGCATTCAGCGTATCAGAGAACCCTATAGAAAAAATTCCAAGGTCCAATCTACAAAAACGTGGAATTTCGTATTTTTTGCCAGAAGACAAATCACGGGTGCGTGTTTATTTGTTTTTTTTTTTTTTTTTTTTTTTTTTTCCCAGGGGTCATCGTATCGACCAAGTGGTCCTAGAGTTTTGCAAGAGGGTTCATTCTAACGGAAATGAAAAGTTCTAGTGCCCTTTTTAAGTGACCAAAAAAATTGGAGGGCACCTAGGCCCCCTCCCACGCTCATTTTTTTCCTAAAGTCAACAAATCAAAATTTTGAGATAGCCATTTTGTTCCGCATAGTTGAAAACCATAATAACTATGTCTTTGGGGATGACTTACCCCCCACAGTACCTGGGGGAGGGGCTGCAAATTACAAACTTTGACCAATGTTTACATACAGTAATGGTTACTGGGAAGTGTACTGATGTTATCAGGGGGATTTTTGGGTTTGGGTGTGGGGTTCAGGGGAGGGGGCTATATGGGAGGATCTTTCCTTGGAGGAGTATTTCATGGGGGAAGAGAAATTCAATGAAAAGGGCGCAGGACTTTCTAGCATTACTATAAAAAAAACAATGAAAATATAAACATGAAAAAGTTTTTTCAATTGAAAGTAAGGAGAAGCATCAAAACTTAAAACGAACAGAGATTATTACGCATATGAAGGGTTCTAAAAAATGCTTTAGTATAAAGAGCGAGGTATTTAGGAGGAGATAAATACTTCGCTCTTTATGCTAAATTTTTTTTAAATAATTTCAACTATTTATTCTACGGCCTTTCTGATTCAGGGGCCATTCTTAAAGAATTGGGATAAAACGTAACGTAAGTTACGTAAGTTATGTACGTTTGTTACGTAAGTTAATTCTTAAGTTACGTTTTTTTTTACTAATAAAAACGTTCGTTAAAAATTAAAAGATCTAGTTGCCTTTTTGAGTAACCGAAAAATTGGAAGGGAACTAGACCTCCTTCCCCACCCCTTATTTCTCAAAATCGTCTGATCAAAACTAAGAGAAAGCCATTTAGCCAAAAAAAGAATTAATATGCAAATTTCATTTTAGTAATTTATGTACGGAGAGCCAAAATCAGACATGCATTAATTCAAAAACTTTCAGAAATTAAATAAAAAAACAAGTTTTTTTAAATGAAAGTAAGGAGCGACATTAAAACTTAAAACGAACAGAAATTACTCCGTATATGAAAGGGGCTTTTCCTCCTCGACACTCCGCTCCTTGCGCTAAAGTTTGATTCTTTCTCGCAACTCTACTTTTTAAAACAATAAAAAACTTTAGCGCAAGGAGCGGGGTGTCGAGGAGGAAAAGCCCCTTTCATATACGGAGTAATTTCTGTTCGTTTTAAGTTTTAATGTCGCTCCTTACTTTCATTTAAAAAAACTTGTTTTTTTTTATTTAATCAGGTAATAAGACTGACATGGTGTTTTTTGGTGAAACGTCTGGAATTGGTGCAACATCCACTTCTGTTATAATATGAAAGGGAAGTTCAGAAAACGTATTAGGCAGGCTATCAACATTGGAGCTAAGGAACTTCATCCCTTGTGAGGTAGGAATCTGAGAAAAATGCAGGACTAGAGTAAGCAGGAACCAAAGGACTGGTAAAATTGTTAGATACAGGACTATGAAAAAGAAAAGAAATATCAGCATCAGATAAGGAAACAACTATGATCACTACTAGAGAGTTGAAAGACAAAAATTGGTGGTGAAAGTCAATAATCATTTAAAAAAAATTACAGGGGCAAAAGGAGGCACAGACATTAGTGGGACATTGGAGTGGTTGGGGGATCACTACAAAAAACTGATTGATCCTTTTGTTTCAAAGGATTTCTGTATTATCTGTTTTCTAAATTCAGTTGATGGCACAGAGAAAAGGAGAGGAAGGAAGAGACTACAAGAGGGTTGATAGCCATTTGAAAGTCTTTTTACTTAGACTGGAGGAACACCAATGTCAACTCCAAAAGTGTGTGGAAGATAATTGTACAGGAAAACTGCATCATCAGTCTAGGTGGGGACTCCAAAGGCAACAATATTGAAATATCTTCCAAAATGCTGATGCTCTGAACATACTATCTGACGAACATGAGTTTCAGTTAATTGGGCTACAGGAATTTGAGAAAATTGAAAAAACACTGTAGAGCCACTAGGTCCTGAACAGCTGAAACAGAGCACGTTCATTGTAGTAAATTTTCAATGTGTGACACCCTATTGGCATTATCACTAACCTGGGAAGAAATGTCACTTTTAATGTCAGCACTCAGTTGGGAAAGTATTTGTTTCAATTGACTAGTGGTGGCAAACTCCTTCTTGAGATCTTTTCTGAAAGATCTCAGATCTACACTTAGAAATACAGTCAGTCAGCCAGGTACCCAGAACAAAGCATAGACGATTTCTCTGGAAAATATCTAGTAAATCTTTATCTGCTTTTTGGAGTGCCCATGCTTCAGAGCCATATTTAACACTGTCATTACTGTACCTTCCAATATTATAATCTTGGTTTGCATACTTATCTTCCTAGTCTTCCAAACTTTTTTTTAACTGCTCAATACTGCCAAGGTAAGTGAACTTGCCCACTTGATCAATCCTTTCGTTACCCAACGTCACCTTTTCATCTTCACTGGAAAAATATGTTTCAATTTTTTAAGGATCCCAAGCCTTCTGGAGACTTTCATTTTTAATGAGACCAAAGTGATGCTTAAAGGAAAGATTCTCATATAGTGAGATCCCAAGGAATCAAATGCATTGGTCCTAAGTTCTAGTAAGGGAGCCCATCAATATGTATGTATGTATGTATGTAACAACTTATTGCCCATTATAAATTTAAAATACAACATTAATGCAGCATAAAGAAAGAAAAGGGAATTAAACAAATGAATTTTGACCAATACAAACAAAACCAAAACAAAGAAAAACTAACACGAAAAAAAGAAAAATAAAGAAATACAAATAAGGGCAATTATATATAAGATCAGACACACTATCAATGAAGGACAATTTCAGAGGTGCTTTCACCAATAATCTGCCACCAATATATCTTGTTTCTTTTCTGCACCATGAACAAATGACTAGTAACTCCATACCGCAAGGATAGGGAGCTGTTGTTAGTCCAAAGGGGCAGCCATAGCAAATATTTCATATAATTGTACAAACACTTCCATATATCCCAAATATCTGAAGCAGTAAAAAGAGACCAAAATGGTACAAGGACGAGTAGATGCGGAACAGCGAATGCATTATAAACACTAGCTAAGAGACGGCAGTTAAATTCAAACTTTAACGCAACTAGTAAACCATACACATTCCTAGATTTTCTGGCAAAAAAACTTTCGAAAGTTGATGTGTATCGCAAAGATTTGACCCTATCAGTACACCAAGATACATCAGTGTATCTTGTACTTTAATAACCTGTTAAACAAACTGAACATTTGTCAGGCAATCTGAATGGTGATTGAACACCAGGAACTCAGTCTTACTCTCATTAAATCAAAGAATGATAGTGTATACTCCCTATTGAGAACTCAAAAATTTTCTCAACTCCAAAGGCTGTTCTACTAATACCAAGGATGTCATCAGCATAGTTATACCCATGTTGAAAGCTCTAGATACATCTAGCCCAGCAAAATATAATGCCTCCATTAATTTCATGAGCATGTACAAGTATTTTCATGAGCATGTATAAGCATGTGCCAGATATTCAATCAGGAGAGGGGACCCACATCTTAGCTGCTTTGCAAAGAGGTCATCAACACCAAGGGAAGTTTTCTTTTGTAGCTAAGAAGTACACTTAGTAACCACAGATCAAGTAATAATAAAACTGACCTCATCAATTGATTGGCCTGAGAAACCATCAAGCTCCCTTTCATATTGATTTGACAATGATGGATCAGGCTCAGAAAATACGCTTTTAAAGTAACCACAGGTCATGGGTAATTTTGGGAGCATTATAGGCTTTTGAAGTATCTCTTTTGAGCACTTTCCATACCAAATTAGGTTCACTTGTTGCTTTACTTGATACTTCAGCTATTGATTTAGCCTGGTGTTGCCTAAGCACTTTTGCTAAACATCGCTTTGTTTTCAGACGAATTTCATTTACCAAACCTTGCCATGGTATACCACACTCCTTCCAGACACAAAACCAGAATTTACATTTAGCACAAGAATCAACAGGATCAGGGTTAACTGACCAACCATGCTTCTCATTTCCAACTTTTATGGGAATACTAGCACACTCAGCAGCTCATAGAGCATGAACAATCTCTGCATAGTAAATATTCAGCAAGGTTTGCTTCTCTGCAGAGGTTAGTAGGTCTTTTTTTGGGAAAGTAGATGGAATGGCAATTTGATCTTTTACAAAATAGAATCACTAACAGCCCAGAATGTAAAAATTTTTTGTGCAAGACCAGTCAGTGGTTTCATGCCAGTTACTATCATTGTCTGGACTTGGAAAACTTGGTGCAATAAGTTGAACAGGGAATATATTACTGATAAGCGTATAGTCTGAGGTTTCGAGAGCGGAGATAAGTGAGGATCTGGAGTCTGGTTTTACATATGAGAACACATGAAAAAGTTCAGAGAAGAGGTACTGCCAGAGTTATGGATATACGTGAAACCTTGGGCATTCTCAACCGCCAAGAGCTAAGGACACATACTATTAAGAATATTTGCATGACTGCTACTGTTGTCAAAAATGTTACAGTTCATATCACTAGCAAGGATTACTGCTAGGTTTTTCGCTTCAAAATCAGTCACAAGGGAACTGACTAGGTGGCAAGCTTGATCAAATTGTCTTTCTGATGTAGCACTATGGTAATTGGTGGGTAAATACACTAACACTACCATATAATTCTGAAATTTGACTGCTTTAAAATAGTCCCTGTTGTGAAAGTTTTCAGGCTTGAGGACATTTCTAGCAAGAACAGCAGTACCTCCACTCAGCCGACCAGCCCAGAGAGTCTAGCAGCATAACTTATTATGGCAGTAGAAGCGATTGTGTTCAACATACATAGACTGTCAGTAGTTTGATGGTGCTCTTGTAGGCAGAGAACGTCATTTATGTCACATAGAGTTTGGATTACTGGTGATTTCATTGAGACACCTCTATTAACATTCCGTAATGTAACATGTAGATCAGTGCTCATTTTGGAGGATTCATAAGTTTCTGGGCAATGGGACATTTGCAGCTGTAGCAAGGATGGTCAGCCTGGTTGCACAGTACACACTGCATTTCATTTTGACAGAGGGTTTTCAGCTTGTTTGAATGTCCAGTCTGTGCAAAGTGCAAGTAGTGACTAAGAGCTTACAGATCTGGGCAATATGTCTGTAAGCTTGGCAGTTCCAGCAGCAAGGAGGAAATGGAAGAAACTTCTCGCTGCAGATTCGCTAATACTCGATTATCACTGATGAGGAAATGGTTGCAAACAAGTCTTCTTGACAAGAAAACCAAAATCTTGTATGACCTAGTTTTGCTGATATGAGAGACTTTGGTACAGTTAGTTATCAAGTTCTGCAACTGGCTGTCAGTAACACTATCATGAATGAAAAAGACAATTCCATAATACACAGGAAGTTTTAGCTGTAGTCTTAGCCATTGGTTCTTTGATTTGATAGCATTATCTACAGCAGTAGCTTCATCTTTATCACTTACAATGAGGCACCAAGCATCTTTTCTCAATCTAATCTCAGTTATTACCAACTTTGAGTCAACACACAAGTTATTAATAAAAGTTTTATGGTTTTTGGGGTCATTCAGCTTTTTAGTTAGATTTTTTTATATAATGTGAAAAGAGGGTTTGGATGACTGTGTGGGGGCTTGAGACAAAGAAGGCAAGGGGTTGCACTTTGACAGGGCATAATTATTGAATTTGACATATGGTTTGTTAACTTTACAAGTAAGCATAGCACTTCATTCCCCTATGATAACTGGAACTTTGTTAGGCTTATACAGCATAAAACATGGAAGTGGTATTTACTTTTTGTCACACTTTTCAAGAATTTTAAGCATGTCCAAACAGTTATCTCTAGCTTTCTGTTGGTCATTTAGGTGATTTGTGCAGTTGGTCTTTGGGTGATTTGTCCAGTGACACAAATTAATATTGAAGTAACCCATAATGACAAGTTAACAGGAATGTTGATGGATTGCTTCCAAAACCTCATCAAGAATCTGAGGGAAAGAGAGAACAGACCCACTAGGAGACTGGTATATATTGCCAACAATCAGAGGTTTAGTTTGGGTTATAATCATAATAAACATGGATTCAAACATCCCTTCTTCATTTCTTGACAGGTCATGTCTGAGAGATGCAATAGAGTTAGCTGAAGCACAGAAAAACTACTATCTCATTTGGAAACTTCATCTAAATTCAAAATATACTTACTAGCAGGTGAAAAATGGGGATATGATGTAAATTTATTTTACTGGCCTATTAAATTATTTCTTAAACTAAAAACATCAATTGGATTATTTTGAAGCTGAAGTATTTGCCCACCCAAGAAGATAATCTCACCAGAACTAGAGCCATACAGATTAAAATTACCTTGAAACTAGTATCTATCATATACCACTCACCCCTCTGCTTGGAATAGCTCTATTTTTTAAACAAATAAAACTGAAAAAAAAACAATGATAAATCAATTTGAAAACATGTACAAAAAGAATTGAAAATTGAAAAAGGTAAGACAAAAGAAGAAGAAAAAAAGACATAAAAATAAAAAAAACAAATAAAAACAAACCAGTCAAAACAATTATGCATATCAACTCCCAAAAAGTGGGCTAATTATGGCTTTTTTTTATCATGCAACTTCATTTATAAACAAACCAAAATTTAATAACTTGCATACTTAATAGCTTCTCATATAACCTTCAAAATGAATGTTAAATTTATGATGGGATTGTGACTGTAGAGGTAAGTTTGAACCTTACCCCCCTCCTTCTGTGCAAATACATACCCTGAATTGGTATACATTTGGGTGGGGTAAAGTTCATTTCTGATTCAAATGAATTTAATTTGGATTCAGGATGCAATTCTGACTCTGGAGGTAAATTTATTTCCTGAATAGTCTATTAATATAAACATTACCCAGAACATGTTCATAACAAAAACAAAGCATCAACAGATGCAAAAAAACAGGAGAATATGTTAATTATGGCTATATACAGCCTAGCATCATAAGGGGGTGGGGTATTTGCAAGCAAAATGATTATAATGTATATGTCCAGGGAAGGTATTTTGAAGTACCTACCTCTACTCCTTCTCTCTCTAGAGGGCCCTGACCTTTGATGACCTTCAAAAATATGTGTGTTATAGAAGTAAAATCTTGCAAAATAGATCTTCTGCTTGAATAGAACTCAAATAACAGGAATAGCATTTTCAGAACTAAAGGCAGAGAAAAAGCAACTGGTAACTGAAAATTAAGGTAAAACATTGTTCTGTCAAAATTTCAATAGGTACAGACCTGTCATGTAGGCAAATTTCAGAGCTCTCTAGAAGGAGGAGTGGAGGTGGGTACTTTAAAATACCTTCCTGAGATATACTTTAGCCTGTAGACCCATCCATGAAAGTTTCAATTTCCTAACCTAACCCTTTTCTGAGATAGCAAGAAATCACTCAACTAGAATTTACTCTTCAAAATACCTTTCTGGGACATACTTTAGCCTTTAGACCCATCCCTGACAGTTTCATTGGTCAATGGTGATATTACCTGAACAATTGTTTTGGGTCATGAAACTATTGTTAATAGATGCATTTTGACTTTTTGAACATCTTTTCTCTCTTGCAAAACTGCTGCAAACTCACCATTATGGAGTTATTATATATTTGCACATTAAGGGGAGGGGGGTTAAAGCATAGCATATTTTAAATACAGCAATGGTTAGTTTATTTATTTAATATGTGCTATGCTTTACCCCAACCCCCTAATGTGCAAATATATAGCCCAATTTTGTTTTTAAACTATTACGGATTTGCAATTTCAAATATCCAATCAACAAAAATGGAAATGATTGCAATTCTATATGTGTAAATACAAGAATATTTAGACTGGAATAACTCCATAACAGTGAGTTTGCAGTAGTTTGCAAGAGAGAAAAAATGTTCAAAAAGTCAAAATGCATCTATTAACAATAGTTTCATGACCCAAAACAATTGTTCAGGTAATATCAACATTGACCATTTCATTTTCCTAGCCTAACCCCTGTCAAAGGTAGCAAGAAGTCACTAAACTAGAATTTTACTCTTTCCCTTATCTCTATGCATATAACGAGTTAGTCTAAGTCTTTTTAATTACCCTGCAAGCCTGCTAGTCACCAGTTTTTACTAGGCTAAACTGGGTAGCCCAGGCTAGGCCTATATGCCTAATCCAACAGCTAGATTACTTTTTTGAGATTTTATACTTTTTAGAAGTACAGACTTAGCTATAAGTTAAGTCTAGTCTAGCTCATGGTTTAGTCTACCTCCAACTTTGGTCACTATCCAATATGGCATGACGAGGCTGACTATTGCAAGAACATCTGCAGTGAGGAATAACAATCCAGGCATCAACAGTAATCTGTCCATGATAAAATAAAATGAAATAAGAGATTCCTTTATTCTTGTTGATTAAGGTCACAATTCAATTAAAAAATTCTCATGACCACAATTTTTGTGCTTTTCTTGATCTCCGTTGAGTCACGATTTGAAGTTCAAATAATTACGCCGGTAACAACAACAAACTGCTGGATACTCTTTAAGCAATGCTCCCTGTCATAAAAAATATGCACTCATTGTGGTCATAAAGATAAATAAATAATCAGAGATCATATTCTACAGAATTTAGATGTTAGGTTTGGCCTTTTACTCGGGGTCATGTAAAATGGTCGAAATGGATGGATGGTATAAATTGCAGAAACTAGTTAGAATCTGCTTTCGATTCGTTTCCTTATCTGTACAATTGCGGCCAGAGCGAGCGAGGCAAGCTGCTCCGGGCATCGCGGCTAGAGCTGTTTTTATTTATATCTGGTAATAGGTGTTGTAATTAATTTTACGGGTGTCACCAACCCTAGGAAGAACCCTGAGCGCAAGACATTGACTACTAGCATTTTGTATTTTCCTTGGTTTATTTTCGATATTAGTAGGTTTGGAAGTCTTTGAAGAAGACAATAAATATCTTTGTAATTGGTAAAAGCTAAAAATTTACTTTTCTAGAATTTACTAAACTCATCGAAAAATTTACTTACTCATCCATGATGATAAAACTTTCCCCCGTAAAAAAGACCCAATCATATTAGCGAGAAAAGAACAGTATTTGTTTTTACAATAATTAAAAAAAAATGAATGTGCAGAATTACACAAATGACAAAGTACAGAAAAAAAAAAGAATCAAATAAAAATAAATTCAAAACCTAACCATAGACATGCCTGTAGAAATACATTCAGGAAAGAAGAATCAAAATTTAGCCGCTTTTGAAACGACTCAGTTCTTCCTCGGATAACATCTAAGGGGCTGGTAACTCCATATCTGGTCGATACAATGGTGTTGCTAGTACACAGGGGCAGCCGAAGAAGTTATTTTACATATTTGTAAAAATACTTTCTAATATCAGTAATATCACTTCGAGTGAAAAGCTATCAAAAAGGCAAAAGTGCAAGCAAATACGGAACTACGAAAGCCTTATAGACATCCTAGGACACGGCAACTAAACTTAAATTTCATAATAACTAAAAGGCCTTAAGCTTTCCTGCATTTGTTCGTAAAAAAAAACAATCTTTCAACAGAGTTCGTGTTGCACGCAAATTTTTACTTATATCGAACATCAAGCCCTTATTTCACATGTAGCACGAATTGCTATAGATTTTCGAGCTGGAATGAAAAGTTAAATGACTATTTGCTTACTAAAAAGATTATGAAATGCTCAAAAGCTTAGTAAATTGGATCTTTGTCGAAAACTGAGGTTTTCAGTGCATTTTGTTGTCCAAAATAGTGTTTTCTGGAAAAAAAAGGGGAAAATGAATGAAGAAAGAATTCAACAATATTTTATAAAATAGAGACAATGGAGGGTGGTTCTCGTTTGTATACGCTATTTTCAGTCCCGTTTTTCTACAAAGTATTCTATTAGCCCAAAAAGCACAAGTTTATGATAAAGCATTACTAAATATTCTCAAAATGTGTTCTTTTATGAAAACTGTGCTATTGCATTGTTTTTACACTCCAATTATTGCTCTGGTTGAAGAAGGCTAATTTTAATTGAGGTTTACAAAATGAATTATTTTGGATGATGGAGTAAATCATTTGCTTCAGCTTAAGAACAGATAGCGCTGATGGGGTTTTCACATTGCTAACTTGTTAGACAGAACTAAACTATTTAAAATTCTCATCTAAAATATTCCATTAACCACACAAAAGTATAAAATACCTGCGTGCCCCACCACTGCCAGCTAGAGTTATACAACTCTATGCATGAGCCAGACAATAGTCACTCCCCGTCCGTCAAAAGTAAAAAATGGAACTTTTCAAAACAGTATTGAGCAACTGCAAATTTAATTTACAGGCTTTTAAAACCCTGCTCACTTTTCTGTCGAGAAAAGGGCAATGGGGGTGGCGACTAAGAAGTTACGAGTCCACTTCATAGATCCAATTCCACAGATAGAAAATTCTTGCACGATTTTTGTCTAAACTAGATACAACAGGCCAATCTTCTTGTGGTAAGACGTGGGTATTGCGAAGGATACTGACCAACTTTAGTTTTACAATCACACAGAATGAAAACTATTGATCTATGACGTGCTTATAATTCTGTGGAAATTTGACGAGGCTGGGGATTTTCGTTCCTAAAATCCTGTATATTTAAATTCTTCACATGATTCCAGTTTTAACAAAATTAAAATACACTTACTTTGCGGTGGAAAGAATAGGCCATTCGCATAATTTAGGATCCCTAGCTTTGCGGATTCCATTTTCATTAACATAAATATTCTCTAGCAAATAATTTAGTACTAACTAGTTTTTTAGTTTTGTCTAGCATCCACACTTATTACCACAACCTGGTCTCCCTTTGGTCAGGGTTGCCTCCCGGTGAACAAAATATCTCTAGATTTTTAAGAAAAAATCACTAAATCAGTACCTAAATCACTAGATTATTGACGAAAAATCACTGGAATTATAATAATAATAACAATAATTTATTCCAGAAAAAGCCCGTGGGCCATAGGAAAATTACATGACAACAAACAAACAACAAATTAACTACATTAAATTAATACTATATAAAGAAAACGCTCCCGATGTGCCGCTGCAATCCTTACAAATCTTGCTATCCTTTTAATACTCAGGAAATTTGTTTCTTTCATTCTATCTACCATCCATATCTCATTCAATTTTTCTTTACCATACATCTCTCGCCTCCAATCATTCAATTCGACACATTCACACAAAAAATGTATTAAACTTTCATCATGAGATCCACACATAGGACAAGCAATAGATTCTACCTTCTCCCCTTTTCTCCCTTGATACTTTTTTTTCTCCCCAATCAAAAATCCATTTCCCCTCCAATCCAAATAAGCCTTCAAATCCTCTCTACTTAACCCAACCTTCCAAAATACCTCCTCCCCCCAACTACCCTTGATCTGTCTATACAATTTTAACGACCCAGACTTGCCCACCATATCTGTATTTCTTGGTTCTTCAACCTCTCTTGTACCTCCCTTATTACTATTTCCTCCATACCCATAATCCCCTTTCCTTCATTCCACCATTCCCCTAATGCACACTTTCCTAAGATATCCTTAATCTCCGCCGGCCACCCTGTTTTACTATTCTGTCTCAACGCCTCTAAGTATGCTGCCTTTGCTACCGTAAATCTCTGCATACCCAGTATCCTAACCCAATATCTCACCATGGTCACTAGCCTCATAGATCGCAGCGATACTAGCCCTAAATCTCCCTGGATTACCAAATTACTAAGCGAATCCCATAGTCCTAACATCCTCTTATAATGTCTCATCATAACCACCTCAAGTTTTGGACCTTTCCGATAGCCCCAGATCTCTGCTCCATTATGCATCGCCGGTACTATCTTACTTGTCCAAATCCTCTTATGTACTCTAATATCTCTCACCCGTCTAAGACTACTCCTCGCTATTTCACCGCTAATATACCTCCCCCTTGCATTCGCTAGATCCAGATGCCCACTGAATTCCCCATTACTAGTAAACTTTACCCCAAGATAAACAAATTCATTATTCACTGGTATAGTTTCACCTTTAAAGATAAAATTCACATCTTCACTTTCCATGGCTTTACGATCAAATACCATCACCACTGACTTCGATGTGTTCAGGATTAACTTCTTCTCTTCCAAATAAACCTCCGTAATCTCTAATAATTGTTGCAGTTTCTCCTTTGTTTCAGCCAGTAATACGATGTCGTCAGCAAATAGTAGTAAGCACAGTTTAAGCAAATCTATCGATAACATTGGTGCATTATTCTTAACGAAAAATTCATTAGCATCATTTAAATCAAGGCTAAAAAATTTCGGTGAATACTCTTTATCATTGTAATTAATAATTGTTTTATTTCTTTACCATGTTCTGTACAGGCGCACCTACAGGAAGGGGGTAAAATTACCAACCCACATATGGAACAATACCTTAGATTGATTTTTTTTTTCTCAAGCGAAAATTACCCTTGAACTTTTGAGAAATGCCTTTTTGCATCCTTATGCAGAGAATAGAACACAATCCTTGCTTCCTCCCTATATTTTCCCGCATTGATACCCTTGGCTTATACCCCGACCATTGAAAATTGGTTCTCGGTGACATAATTGAAATATTTCCTATTTCTCTTTAATTTTTTTTCTTGTCGATCCAAAAACCTAGTTTTGTCAAAAAAATATAGAAACTATTTTCTTTTTACTCAAGTTGAGCTAGCACAATTACTGGGGCACCAGCGACAATTTTGAAAACGGCCTTTTTTATATTTTTATGGAAAAAATGTGTCCCGCTCTCCTTCACAAATCCCGATAAGCATCAGTCTTATTGCTTCTTTAAAAATAAAGAGGTACTTGCTAATTATACGGAACACACTCAAGAAGTGAATTTATGTTAATCCTAATGAAATTTGCCAAAATATGATAAAAAATATAATACTGAAGTTTAAATAATAATACAATTTAGGCTATACATTTGCACATTATGGGGTTGTGGGAGTAAAGTAACCTAACCTTACCCCCATCTCCCTAATATGCAAATATTTAGCCCAAGTTATAAAAGTCTAATGCATTCTGTCACCCATTATTTGTCTTTGTGGCTACGAAACTGGCTTTTATAGATCGTACTTATTATCCTTAACAAATTAACCTTAGTATACTTTCATCCCCATACCTATCCTCAGGGGCTGTGTGGGTCATGTTAAGTTTAAAGGGTATAGTATTGGAACCTTTCAATTATACTAAAGAAAATGTCCATCTCAAACTTTTGATTGAACAATTTTTTTTTGGGAAAAAAGGGACATGAGAGGGAGGCTAGGAGCCGTCCGATTTTTTGGTCAAATAAAAGGAACACCAGAAATTTTGATTTCCGTTCAAATGAGGTCTCTCGATACGAGAGGTTGGTTCGATACGATTGTCACAGAAGAAAAAAATTTAACATACATTCGTGGTTTTTCTTCTGGCAAATAGTACAAAATTCAACACTTTTGCCAATAGGGGCCTGCAACCTCAACCGAGGGGTTTTCTAATATGCCGAATCTAATAATTTGAATTTAGTTAAAATTATTTCACTTTTAGCGGGTATTTCTTCATTCCTTCAAAAAGCAGACAAATTTTTAGTTTCCGAGCCTTTTATGGGTGAAACTAAGCTTATATATTTGGAATCAACATAATCAGCCGGTGCTATATCGAAAGATATCGAAATTCCGTTTTTAGAGATTCGGTTAACATTAAGCCTTGTAGCTTCATTCTTGTAGTTCGTTACCACAAACTGTTTGATATGTTAGCACACGAATCCAGCAAACTTAAAGAATAGGACTTTATCTGCGTTCATTAGGTTTTCCAATTACAAATAAGAGAATTTTGAGAATTATTGGATATTAGATATAGAAATTAAAACCTTTAGACAATTCCCAGAGTAAATACCCCTCCCCCTCTTACTACCAACCTACTTCAATCATCAAGCTACACTTGATTCAATCCAGCTAGCTATATTACAAATCCCATTATAAAAAGCACAAAGTCCTATTTTCTTTTTCAACATTTTTTTTTTTATTTAGAAAATTATGTTTAATGCATACATACCTTCTTATTTTTCGATGACCATTTCTGTTCTGTTAGCAGATGTAGATGTCGTATTCATATCCACCATTCCCTCCAATTTCAAAGGATTTAAAAGGTTTCTTATATGAAGATTAACCATGTCAGTGTAAAGCACAAGCCAAAGCACATGCTTGTCGTGGAATGAATAAAGAAGAAACTCTTTGTATTTTTGAAATTTCTCTATTATTGAATTTATGTAAATCTTTTATGTTATATCTCACAACGCATACTTTTTTTTTAGAACGTATACCGCATAGCTTTTTGTCAGATTTTTACAATGGTCTTCTAATATGTTGTGACTTTTTGCAGAAATCAAGCCGTTCATTGTGATTACCGGTCAAAACTTGTATTTTGAAGATCAAGATTGTCAAAGTAAGCAGTACCAATTTTACATCCATAATCTTGGGGAGGGGGAAAGGTATACCGTAGAAGTGTAAAATAATAAAATAAAAGGAACTTAAAGTCAAATGTCAGCAAACTGAGGGGGGGAGGACTTTTTTAAGTCTCGACATAATTATGATATACGACAAAGTTACGAGTATTGGGGTAAGTATTAAAGTAGTAGGCTACTTACGAGGCATGTGTACACACGTTTCAATAAACATGTCTTGGATGTTTTGAAAAAAGGATTGTTTTGAATTTTTTAAAATTCTGATCCTTCAATCGATCAATTTCCATGGGCATAATCCTCTGAAATACTGCTATTCCAAATAAGAATATGGGGATTAATTTGCTTTCACAAAACCTAAATTTCTTTCGATATTTAGGCTGAGGAAAAAAAAGAAATAAGAATTCAAACTAAGACTAAGAGGTGACACGTCTATTGATTCTACAAACAAGGAGTAGAAATACATCTCTTAAAACGATTAACATACTTCAATGTTGTTATCCAGATATACAACAGAACCATTAAAGAAAGCACTTAAGACATTCATAGCTTTCAGATAATCCGTTCAAGCTGATTATAGATAACACCGGATTCATAAAATTGTGTAAAAAATGACATGAAAAAACTTCAATTTATATATGACTACAATCGAAACCATGGCATGTTCAATCGTTCATATTATTGTCAGGCCTATATCTTTTGGTATCTGTCTGATAACATCCATTTTCATTACCATCTTGCTCCCGTTTTGTAGTATACGTGTGCTCTGATGCCATTGGACTTGAGAAGTCATCACTAAAAGAGTGGAGAAGGAATGTTCATTAACAGATTGAAAATTAAGGCATGTCAAGACACATAAAACATTCAGAATGTTCAGGTTTGCAGACAAACGATTCGTAAGCATTCTTCCACACGAATCTATTAGTTCAATTTTGGAAAATAAGGTACTCAAATTATTGAGTATAATTATACACAATCTTGCATATTAGACAGGGTCAAGCATTAAGAACCTGAAAAGAAAAACTTTGTGAAAGAGAGAGAGAGAGAGAGAGAGAGAGAGAGAGAGAGAGAGAGAGAGAGAGAGAGAGAGAGAGAGAGAGAGAGAGAGAGAGAGAGAGAGAGAGAGAGAGAGAGAGAGAGAGAGAGAGAGAGAGAGAGAGAGAGAGAGAGAGAGAAAGAAAGAAGAAGAAAGAGAGAGACTCAGCTCAAGGAGTGTCATGGCCCTTTTCCCGATGAACATACCTATTTAAGAAAATAAAAAAGTACGAGAAGAAGATAACCTACCTGATATGCTGCACAACAAAAGAAGGTTGAGCTATCAATGAATCTTCCGATGAGAAAAAGAATTTTTCACCTAAAAAAGAAAAGTATCCCCATAAAAATGAGTTTTAACAAAAATCACATAGTATGATTTCTTACATGTATTGCCTCCGCTCCTAGAATTCATTGAAGCGTTTCAGGTTCAGGTTCATTTTAATAATAAAATAAGTTACAAAATGTCCCGAGCCCGGCTGAGAAAATAAATTCGTAATGCATGGTATGGTTTAATACGTTCTATTTATATGTGCTTTTATATTCTATTAAAAAATACATTAATATATTCTTTCAAGCGCAAGTTTTACTCAGCTTCGTGGTGACCTCCCTCAGGCCCTTAATATTCCACTGTTTGGCCATGTTTCACTACCTGACCTCTGATCAAACTAATTATCATTTTGCTAGACACATCCTATCCAAATTCCTGTTAATACCCCCACAAAGTCAGAATACCAGATTCAGCTTCTTTTGCTTATACAAAGAATTTTTTTGTCTTCTTAAATGTTTTTTCTTCTTTTTTAGGATTGATTGGAGTCTATCCAATGTATTTCAACCCATTTTTTTCTTTTCTCTGCCATTCATTTTTTTTCTTGCAGTGATGTTAGAATATTAACAATCCTCTTTTCCCCCTCTCTCTGAATTAATGCATAAACGTGTCGTATGTTTTCCCCTTCCTTTACAGGCGAGGAAGCATCTGCGGAGAGTAGTGTTATATACTCTTGTACGTTTATGTTATTACGAATAGTTCTTATGTTATAATTTGTGCATATACTTTATTTTTTTTTGCAAAACTCATTTTTCTTAAAAGACACATTTATTTTTTCAGATGTTCTAGTCCAAAACCAAAAAGACAAAGATACAAAATTTATTAGTCCCGTGATTTCTCAATTTGTTTCCTGCACTTAGCCCTATCAAGACTTCTTTTCCATGGTTGTTACGATGGTTACAAACCAGAAAAAAGCAACATTCACGCCCCCCCCCAGATAAAACTCGAGATGGGCACAAAGTAGAAAGATAATATTTTCAACCTGGTCCATGGGTTTCTTCAATCCACCAACGAAGTGGATAGTATTTTTATTCAGTTTACGGTAATCTTTTTTCAAATGAATTAAAATTATCTGATGTATCTCGATGATACTTCAGAACTATCTTGATATACGCATAAGTTTCCCTGGCACAGGTACGCGCATATGCGGGGTTTTGCTCGAAAGGGGGCAAATATTTACACTGGGGACAATGAATGAACATCTCTGCTGTGCATTAACTATGATTTTTGAATACGGGTAAATTTGATTTGGATAATTTGAATAGCAGGAGTTTGGGATGTCGGAATACGGTGGGGTAAAATGACAAGACTCCCACGTTCCACCGAGCCTCCATCCATAAGGGTGTCTACCTCCGCATACCGTGGCCCTATCCACTAAAGATAAGTAACTTTTCGTTTTATTAGATCCTTATTTTCATCATGGCACAGTTTCAAAAGGGGTATTTGGCGTTAGCAGAGTTCAAGGGATATCCCTTTGGCCAATTCGGATTGTTAACTTTACTAACCAAGAGAGTCTATGCCGAAATTCATTGTATTTTGCTATGGATCTCATGACTTTCAAAATATATTAAAAGCAAATCTTCTTTCGTATAATGACAATAATTCGGAAGCTTCAAAAAAAAAAAAAAAAAAAACAAAAAAAAAAAAAAAAAAAAAAAAAAAAAAAAAAAAACCAGCTAAGGGCGTTAATCATGCTTTCTGCGAGTTCAAATCTTCTCCTGATACTTACCGTCAGTTTAAAAAAAAGAAAGATGCAAAAGGCCTTGGAGCTGGTCCAACGGTTATAGCTTCAATACAAACGTCTGCAATCCGAAATCAGCTTAATTTTACCACAAGATGAAGTAATCAAGTTTAAAGCTGACCTAGTTAAAGATATAGAGAGAACAGTTCAAGAAAAAGTGGATACCACCGGAAGTGCAGGAGGCTCAGCGCAACTAGCCGCTATGAAGTCTGAGTTGATTGTTTCGGAAATATATGATTCGATCACGCTAGAATACAACGGAAAATTTGAGAAAATGAAAAAAATTGTTTTCCTCTGAAAAGCCAGATTGAGACATTAAGAGCTTCGGATATCTACTATGGAGGAAAGTCTGGATAATTATGAGCAGGAGCGATTACTTGATTCATTTTTTTTTAGTGAAACAGGCCCTCAGAACTGACCTGGGCGCTGCCGTGCTGGATATAACAAAGACAATGGGCGTTAATGTTCTTAGAAAACACATGTCCGTGAACCGTTTTAGACCGAACGCAACGTCAAATAACCAGACACCATCGCCCGTTGCGCCAGTTCTCCTTAAATTTGCGACTAAAGATATGGCACATACTATTTTCAAAGCAAAATCAGAACTAGCTAATTCAGGTATATTCGTTACTGAATAACATACGAAAGCAAAAAATCGATTCTTGAAGGCGCCAAGAAACCGATATGATGTAAAGAACGTGTGGACTGATCGTGGCAGTGTTTACATGCGTGAGCAAGCAGATAACAACCCAAAACGCATACGTTCGCTTGTTGAAACCGTTTAGTTTTTAGTCTATTTGGGATTTTGTGTTTTTTTCAACATTTCAGTTCTAATTTCATATTTTACTTCTTTATTTTTCTTGGTGGGAAGAAGAAACAAGTTTATTTCTTTTTACATATGTTGAATGACATTTCTTCATTGAAGAGATTTATTTGTAATCTGCTTCGTATTGAAGATCATTTAGAGGTCCAAACTGGATGTGATGATGTACCTATTATTAATTCACAGGTTCTTCGAGAGAGTTGTTACATATTGCCATCGCAAGTTAGCTCAGACATGTCACAGTGTCTCTGCTCATAGACTTGCCACCTCACTACACAATATTTACATGTTCTTCAGTTAGTTGAGAAATCTTCTTCAAGTTTTGATATTATGGGTATTTGTGGAGGTAAGAAACCGATCAACTATGAACCGAGGAGGCCTGGAATTTTTAAATAAGAAGAATATGAAGTACATGGTAAGGGAGGATTTGGGTGTGTGGATAGAATGTAAGATGGAAAGTTTTTGCTTGGAAGAAAAAAGATCTAATTATTATTGTGCATAAGCCGCCCAATGCTCGCTTGGAGGAGTTTATTGTAGGTTTTGATGAGTTGTTTGGGTTTGTTTCCGCTACTAGATAAATTTTTTTTATATGGGGGATTTTAACTTTAATCTTTTAGATCTTTCAGGTGATAGTTTGGATTCTTTTAATTATATGGTTTCGAATGATTTATACTCTTTAAATTGTTCACCTATTCGAATTTATAGTCAATCTGCGACGCTAACTGATAATATTTTTGTGGGACGTAGTTATTTCAGCCAAAGCTATTCTGACATGATACTCCATCCAGGCTCTGATCATCTCTCAGTGGTTGCTCGCGTTGCTGCTTTCGTGAAAAATTTGTTGACTCTCGTCATGACAATCTGGAGTTTCATTTTGAGAAATGCACAACTGAAAGTGATGGAAATAGTGAAAAGCATAAAAGCGAGCTCGACTGGGATTGATGGCGTGAAACTGAGAACTTTTATGGCTATAATGATGGATATGCTACCATGTATACTACGTATCACCAACTTGTCACTGGAGACAGGGACCTTTCCATAAGGGTTGAAGCTAGCTAAAGATATTCCCCTTTATTAAGGGGGGTGTCAGGTCGGATTCCAAAACCGGAGACCAATCTCGATACTACCGTTATTCTAAAAAAAATACTGGATAAAGTGACTCATCGACGCTTATAAGACCATCTCAAGAAATTTTGTCTACTAAGTGTAACCCAATTCGGGTTTCGGAAAGGCTATTGAACTAGTCATGCTGCCATTCATCTTGTTGATTTTGTAAATAATTTTTTTGAAAAAGGTAAGATCCCCAAACCTTTTTTTATTTTAAGAAAGCATTTGATACGATCGTTTTTAAAATTTTACTGCGAAGCTTAGAATATTTAGGAATTAAAGGAGTGAGTTAAAAGTGGTTTGAAAGCTATAAGTGGACAGTATATTAAAGTAATGATTAATGATGTTTCTTCTTCGCTGTATCGGGTGTCTTGTGGTGTGCCGTAGGGGTTAGCCCTTGGTCCACTTCTTTGCCTAGTTTATGAAGATAGCATGAGGTTTTATCTTCCGGATTGTTGCCTAATGTAATTCGCTGATGACACTGCGGTTATATTTTTTTTTCGTTGTTAAGTGTCGTGAAAATTAAGTGTGTTGAGAAGTTTCTATGTTTTTACTAGCTTGAGTTTGTTATCAAAATGAGTTTATTTTCCAAGACTAATTTTATATTGTATTCTAGAGTAGGCAAGCCTCATGATGTTGATGGTAAAATTATATTCGAAAATAAGCCTATTGTTCAAGTTCAGGAAATCCGTTATTTGGTTTTAATATTGATTGCAATCTATCATGGAAACGTCATATTGATGTTCTTACAACAAAGGTTGCCCGTGCTCAGTGTAATTCGATGCTTACGGTCAAGCAATTTTTATGCAAATTTCAAATGGGTTTAGAGAACTTCAGAGTAAAGCGATACGTCTTATTGGAGGCTGTGTAGAAAGTGTCACCAACACTTCAACTTGCTTCAACGATTGTAGAAAAAAGCCAAGACAGATTGTTGAATTAAGTGGGCAGCCCAGTCAAGGGTTAATTTTATCCGTTTGATTGCCGTTGTTACTGTCTGCCATTTATGCTACACCTTTCCGTGCATGTGTGTCCCTTCACACAAATGCCAAACTAGAGTTGTACCTGTTGGAGGTTCTCGCTGGGGAACACACGCAGGTTGACTACGGGTTAAATTACTTGAAAATTTTCCCTCCCATGGCTATCACTCGACAACGCTGAACTAGAGTCAACCCTCTCATGCTAATTCACGGTGAGTTGGGTTCCAACCTGTTGGAGGTTCTCTCTCAGGTTAATTCACGATCGCAGAAAGGGGGAAGCAGCATATTGACAAATGGAAATAACGAGTCCAATTCAAGGCCTACAAGGGCCTCCTGCAATCTGCCTCGACTCTTATGCAAGTGAACTTGCATTTATAAGCCAAGGAATTTGGGCGAGAAACAAAAATTTCAACTGTCTGTAATTGACTACAAAACGTCGACTAGACATGGGCTAGATGGGAACCCCAAATGAGAATGAGTATATTGTTGGTATGTGTGAAGCGGATGGTAAACTACCACTTGAGCAATGGTCTAACCATTGACGGCTTTAAGGATTCGTGCTCTAAGCGCGGCAAACATAGGCTCAATGAAATACCCTATGAAAGAGGTATATGGTGTTGGTATGTGCCTATAGCAATGGCCTAGCGCTAGAACAACGGGTCTAACTAGCCTCGGCTTGAAGGCATCCGTACCTCAATCGGTGAACATGGGCAAAAGAAAGGAACTACATTGTTGGTATATGTTTAGCAATTGATTGCCGCTAAGGAAACAGTCTAACCATTCAACGGCTTTAAGCATCCGTACTCTAAGCGGTGGGCATAAGCTAGATGGGATGACTGTCTGATATTTATTAGGGAAAGAGAGCGAGAGAGAAGCTTGAATGCTCTAGAGTGGATATGGGCTGGATGGGAACCCCAAAGGAAAATGACTATATGGTTGGTCAAACCATTGGTCAAACCATTTATATAGTAACAAAAAAGCTAAAGATATACTAAAGAAACATGATCCTTTCTGTGAATGCTTGAATTGTGCAGGCTTACCTTAGTTTCGACAAGATTTTTAGAGAAACTAAATTTCAGCTGAGGGAACGGGAAAAGGAGTCTGGGAGGAGCATTTGCCCCCTCCCCATACCTCATAGAAAATTACACCCCTTCTGCTATTCTAGTGCTACTTAAATGAAAGCCAGAAGTTCGGCATTGTGGAGTGACGTGAGGGGTGTGGCATAAGAGGGAGATGACAACGACGGCAATGAGGGGGAGAATTGATGCCAGGTTTTCTTCTCACTCAATTTGGCTATCTGTCTTGGCTTTGTCCACAATTAGCCATGACTTGATGCCCACAACTATTCCATTTTAATTCAAAAATCAACTTGCTGAACCACGAGTAATCTAAAGCTTCTCAAGCACTATCGTAAGCGATGACGAGATATTTGAATTTCAATCAAGGTAAAAGCTTTACTCCCTCAACCCTTACAAATAAATACTATGGGTAGGGTGAATTCTTATGGAACAAAGTCAGTTTAAAAGGAAGGAACACGGTTTTAGCTAGATTAAGACTCGACGCTTGTGTAACTCTTTATTAGAAAATCCGTGCTGGTCTGTAAGCCAATGATTGACGTTTCACTCGAGACCCTGTCATTGGCATTGTATAATAAACTCAAATGAGTGTCCCTGATGGAAAACTACCAATTAAATGTTTATTCAAGTTAGATATACGTTGAACAGTCTTGGGATTAAGACTTAAACTTGCCCGAAGCCATGTTAAATCCTAATTAATAATTAGAAAGACCACATAGCACGAACAGAACGACCATAGCATTAAATCTAAATATCTAAGTTGTTCATGGTTAAAAGTTGGTCAAACAAATTCAAAATAGTATTTGAGTTTGTCAGAATTAGACCCTGATCAAGACAAATCTGAAACAGTAAGATAAGAAGATCAACTAACTAGCCATTCCAAATCCATTCTGCAACAATCCTGCCAATACCCGGCAAGTTTTTCCCAAATAACGGGCCATTGAGCCCTTTGGGATATTGTTTTGTTATTGTTAGTTTATGAAAATAAATAGAACTTGAACTTGTTTCCTTTCTTTTGAACGTTGACATTACGGTTTAAAATACCGTTTTATGTAGCGTAACTAGTACTATGTAGCTATCCCTAGCTTTCTTAACATCGTATTGCTACAGTCACTCTTTACTATAATAACTGTGAAAACCCCCCATTACAGGACATTTTATTTGTAATTGCACATAGCCGCATTGAAACAAATTTTCTTACCATCATGAATGGGAAACAAAAGAAACGTAGATAATATACTTGCATTGCCCTAAAACACATAGCAGGAATCAATAATAAGTGCACCAATTAGGAAAATTTCACAGTCTTTCATCGACAAAGATGACCGCAATCTAACAACCGAATGTTAATTTAAGACTCTAGATTACCTAAGCCTTTTAATCCAGACTCTTTCTTTCAATATTTAACATAATATTAATGTTGTTAACCACTCGAAAACATTACTGAATTTTATATCTCATGAAAGATCTCAAATCTTGCAATTTAAGCTTTTTGAGCCTTGTTGTTCCTATAAAGCTATCCGTCGCTTTTCATATAATCGTGCTAAATAAGATAGACACTGCTAAAAAAAGAAAAGTACAATAATAATTAGAAGTAGGTAACTCTTCATCCTTGAAGAAGACTGTCGTAGAACTACCAATTCTTACTTACAACTCTTTAACTTGTCTCCGGATTCTGTTTTCCTAATTCTTTAAACCAAATTAAAGGTAAACTAATTTACACATGTTATTAACCCATTAGCCAAGAAGATGACTAAGCTCTAATAACCTGTTTTACTTGCAAGACCCTCCCCGTTGCACATGTTAAATAAAATTTTCCGCACCCTTAAATACGTCAGAAACAAATAATAGGTAAACCAACAGGCAAAAGATACAAACCCCTCATGGCAAAAATGACCCGCGCATAACAGCCCATTGTTACTTATAATTGCTTTTTTTTTAAACTGCCGTTTGAAATGTTTCAACAGATCATAGAGAGTAAAAACTCCAACATCACATTAAAATTTCCAAGAAAACAATCAACTTTTCGTATGAGTATTGAAATCACAAGAACTTGTAACAAATGAAAGGCCTGGTATTGTAACTTCTTTTGGTTACAACAAATCAACTGCATGCTTTTGACATTCCTAGTTATAGGATTTATGGCATAGTTTTGTCTAAATTTTATCTGCATATAATAATTTCTATTCTGTATACATATTATATAGAATAGATTATATAGAATTTATTAGATATTTATTAGAATTTATTTATTTATTATTATTATTAATGTTATTATTATTATATTATTAATTAATAATATTATTAATAATGTATTATAATATTAATAATATTATTTTTAAAAATAACTTTATATAAATAAAATATATAATACAATATTATAAAATATAATATAATATAAAATATATAAAAAAATATATAAGTTTATAAAAATAAGTTTAAATAATATTATTATTTATTTATTTATTTATTAGATATTATATAGAATATATTATATAGAATAGAATAATTTCTATTCTGTATATATATAATTTCTATACAAAATATATTATATCATTATACTGTATAATATATTAACTATTGACCGCGAGCTACAAGTACCTCGCAGGGATCTTCTTGGTAGATCGTGAGGGATATTCAGACGAAGTACATGGTGACTAATCTCATTCGCGCTACTCACCTCGAAAACACAAAACTAGCAAACCGTACATCTGCCATTAAATCAACGTTCATTTAGGAGTGAGGTTATTCGGTTTATCTTGTGTTTTCTGCCCCTTGAGATACGAGTGTATCAACTGGGAACAAAGGAAACATTGAACATCATTACAAAACCGTTCACTCTAGCATTGAAGAGGATTTACGTACGATCTCTTCCTTAAGGAAAGAGAAGGCAGTACGACCTAAACCCAAATTAAGCACTCAACAGTTTCAATGTTTGGGGAAAATTAGACAGCAACAAAGCAGCAGCTGATGTATCTTAATTCTCTACTCGTATCACGCAGCATTTTGAAGAAGACAACGCTGTAGTGGAGATTTGACTGATTAATTTTTAGCATGACCTTTCATTAAAATTAAACACTTCAAGCAACGAAAATATTTGGTATTTTGTTCCTAAACAAAAATTTTGACTCAAGGTTGAATTCAATTGGTGCAATATTTGTCAGTAATGATTGAACAGTATCAAAATGAAATGTGATTTTTGACAAAAAGTGGACCTTCATATGCAAGAAGATGTGAGAAAGATCTTTTGGCAAGTTAAAAAAAAAAATGTCAAAGATGACAAGGACAATCTGACAAAGGGCCGAATGAATGTTTTACGACAACATGAATGAATGGGACTAGGAAACTTTGGAATTAGGAGTCTTCAAAAACAATATGACTTGCTTAAAAATGTTAAAGTGACTTGTTAAAAGACTGCCTAAAACAATTAAAAAATTAAACGTTTGTTTGCTTAAAAATAATACCCCCTTCAATCATGATAACCGTATTTGCCCGTCACTTCTTCACGATATAATTAAAAATTAAATTTACTAGTTACTCTCGCGACTAAATTCTTATTGAGACTTGCAAATTATTCCATACTCATGATTCTAAATTTTCCCTATTGTGTATATTGTATAGGTTTAATTTTTGTGTATGCCGAATTTCCTTTTCTTGAATTTTGCCGAGCCAAGTTTTACACGTGTCCAAATTTGCCGGGTTAACCTTTGTGTTGAGTTACACGAAACAAATTGGTGCATTTTTGTAATCATTATTTTTTTAGCATGAGGATCGGCTCCATCAATTAATTAATAATAAGCTGCTAGTCTTATCGATTAGATTACCACAAATCGTGAGAATGTTGACTCAATACAACCAAAAACTCTCCAGAGTAGATACTGCCTCATAGGACAAGGAACGGGCATGATAATGGAAGCTCTTGAAAGAGCCTGAAGCTAATAACTCGCTCCATCTACTTATTTAAACTCCACAGGCAAGGTTATCGATCCTCGTGTTGTCCGTAAAAAAATATCGTTAGAGCAATGTGCCCTTTTCGTCACTTTTCTTCGTTGTTTTCTCGTAGACTAAATCCCTTTGGTAATAAATCGACTCTTTTTATGGAATAATCTTAGAACTATTACTCATCTAAGAGGGACTTACTTTATAGCTTATAGAGCCACTTGCCTCCTTGGAAAGTAAATCTGATTCTCGAATTATAACGTATTAATGAAACAAAATATTCTTTTTCCTTAACAGGGTTCCTCATGGAATTTATTGGACAGTTTTAATCTAACGTTATCAGAGTGTGTCTATAAATTACAGAAGAAGAAAAAATTAAGTTTAATTACCGGTAATGTCTGAAATTGGTGAATGTTGACTGTCATCGGTGAATGTCCGAAATGCCTTTTTTCCCCTTGGATTTAATCAGCGTTGCTAGCCAACTTTTTCAGCTTCATGCAAGGCTTGATGGTGCCAGGTTAGGTTAGATTAAAATTTAAACCATTTCTGAGATTTAACTAGCCCAGCCGAACCTAACCCAGCCTGACCTAACTAACTTCTACCATTAAAGTTTGCACAAGACTTAAATAGCTCATTCGCAGAGCTAATTCGCAGAATCTAAGCAGAGAAAAAGGAATTTCGGACAATGATCGGTGAATATCGGACATTAACTGAATTTCAGACAATCACAGTAACATATATACAAATATTCCGAAATAAACTCAACCCTGGGTCCAGAATGGAGTGTTCTCTGCCAGAAAATAAGGTGCAAAGGGTTCAATTTCAGATGCCACAGGGCCTAGAATTGCATGCAGATTATTCATTAGTTTCTTCAAATAATCAAACAAGAAGAATGGGAAAGAATACATATGCCTAGCATGCAGTGTAATTTGCTAATTCAGAACCACATCCTTTTTCGCGACAACAGAATGTTTTTAAAGAAAAGGGCGACTAATAGATTGAACTTCATAGCGAGATTTCTATGAGAGAAGTATACACTTGATCTAATAACTGGTAAAGCACCTTGACCATTTCAGGACTTCGTCACAACTTCCTTTCTCATCACCCTTCACTTTCCCTTCAATTTCCTCTGGTCATCCTCTATCCCGTTCCACTCGACCATAGTGGCTTAGTCGCTGCCAGATTTCAATGGAATAGATTTCTTTCCAAGAGGCCACTATCTAAGAAAACACTTAAAATTACCAAAGAGTAAAATTAGCCTCTCGACCTTATCGCTAGAGTTCAGGCCAGTTATTAAGAAGGTATCTCGTTTTTAAAAGGCTTCGACTGCAGAATGGATCATAGGTGTCAATTACAAAAAATTTCAAAGGAAATTTAAAAATGACTCCAAGCCTTGGAATAATTATTTGAAATACTAAAAAAATCGACCACGAAGTATATGCATCCAAGACCATGGAACAAACACCATGAAAGGAAGCAACTTTCTCGGCGTCACTACCCAAATACCAAAAGTATGTTTTTTTTCCTTTTTGATAATCAGAAGTTATAAATGTTGCCTTGAATTATTTTTCAGATAAGTCAGATAAGTTTTAGTTTTAAAACTTTATTGTCACGCTAAAGCTTGTAATGTAACTAATCAATTAAGATTTTTATTTGCTTTAGATAATATTTGAAGAGACTTACCTTCATATTGAATCTCAATGTTTTCTTCAACTACAGTTGGAATATTGGACGTAGAATGGGGCATTTTTTGCTGGACTTTATGGGGAGGTACTAACAGGTACTTCGAGCTGGGAGGTGCGGCAGAGGACATTAAAACTAAAAGAACAAACTAATATATGTCTCAAATTCAGGCTTATACAGTATCTTCAAATTAAACTATCTATCGTGATTAAGCCGTGCCTTTTCCACACGAAAGAGATGAACGTGAGAATCAATTAAATTCAGGACAATAGCAGCACTAGCCAACCTTTCTTACCAACAAACACTTCACAGAAATAAACTGTAAGTAAGGACCAATTTGGCCCAATAGTCACCGAAACAAAAAAAAATCGATAAAATAAATACAATCAAAAGAATTGGCCTTTTATGTCGATTCCAAAAATATATAAAAAATGTGGAATTTTGTATGTTTTACCAGAAGAAACACCAAGGATGGTTGTTAATCTATTTGTTCCAAATGAATAGAATTAATCCAGTCTAATGTTATCTGTCAAAAGCTACGAGACTGAGAGAATTTACCTGGTTTTCAAAAAATGGAGAAAACACCCCCAAAGGTCAGGCGATCCAAATGAAAATCTCACCATTAGATTCAGCATATCATAGAACCCTACTGTAGTGGTTCCCAGTTCCTATCTAAAAAAAAAGTGGACTTATGTATGTTTTGCCACAGGAAAGATCACGGATTGGTGTTTACTCATTTATCCAAAAGAATAAAATTCATTGAGTTTGGTGTTACTCATCAAAAGCTACGAGCATAAGAAAATTCACCTTGTTTTCGAAAAATGGGTAAAACACCCAAGAATCAAGGGATATGATTGAAAATCACATCATCAGATCCAGTATATCAGAGATCTACATTGCAGTTTCAAAATTTTGTCAACAAATATTAACTTTTGCATTTCAAGCAGTTCGAAGTACCGAACTGTATGTAAAGAGCGACTCGTCTCAATAGGGACCAAAATTCTAAAAAAAACTGAAATTTAATATGAATAGATACATCAAAAGAATCAGCTTATTCTTCGGATTCCAAATATATAAGGTACATCAGGTTTAGTGCTACCCATCAAAAGTTACGAGCCAGAGAAAATTTTCCTGATTTTTGAAATAGAACCGAAACACCCCCTAAAATAAAAGGAATCTCAATTAAATTACACCGTCAGATTCAGCGTACCAGTGAACCCCACTGTAGGACTTTCAGGCTCCTATCTCCAAAAATGTGGAATTTTGCTACTTTTTCCAGAAGACAGATCACGGATGTTTATTTTTGTTTTTCAGAGGTGATTGTATCAAAATAATGGTCCTAAAAGATCATGAGGGTCATTCGAACGGAAATTAAAAGTTCTAGTGCCCTTTTAAGTGACAAAAAAGATAGGAGAGCAACTGGGCTCCCCACTACCATTTATCCCCCGAAATTATCTGACCAAAATTTTGAGATAGCCATTTTATTCAGTAAAGATGCAAGATCAAACAATTGTGTCTTTAGATGTAAAATGACCTCCCACAATCCGTGGGGAGAGGCCTGTAAGTTATGAACTTCGCCAATTGTTCACAAGAATTCTGGAGTGATCGAAAAACCGATTCAAGGTTAGCCTTATTCAAATGAAAGAATGCTAAGGAGAATTTTTCAGGCTGAATCGTCCGCAAGCAATATTACACGGAGAGGGATTCTCAGCGAGACTGGAATCGTCTGGAGGAAATTTTAGGGGGTGAGTTGTGATGCACTTGACCTTGGATGAAGTATCCACGGATGAGTTCTTAGTGACGGAGGGGGGGGGCTAGATTAACCGGCATTATTTGAAACACAAGTAGAAATTACTCCATATATGAAGGGAGGCCTCCTCCTCAACACCTTGCTCTTTACGCTAAAGTTTGACTGTTCATCCCAATTTTTCAAGAGCGTCTACTAACACACAGGCCGTTTTATTAGAATAAGAAGTTTTTTTTTAAAGTGCTAACAGTCCAGCGTAAAGAGCAAGGTATTGAGGAGGGGGCAACCCTCCATAAATGGAATAAATCTGCCAAAGTTAATTAGCAAATTCTGTTTTAATTTTTCATGTACGGTGAGCCAAATTTGAACCTCCATTAGTTGAAATACGTTCAGAAATTAAATGAAAAGACAAGTTTTTTTTTAACTGGAATTAAAAAACAACATTAAAACATTAAAACGAACAGAAATTATTCCGTATATGAGGAGAGCTATCCCCTCCTCATCGCATCGCTCTTTACGCTAAAGTTTTTGTTGTGTTAAAAAATAGGGTTATGAAAAAGGGTCGCTCCTTACTTTCAGTAAAAAAAAATGTTTTTTTTTAATATTTAATTTCTTGATGTTTTCTTCCCACAAGAAAGACTACGAATATGTGTTTTTCATTACGGTGATAATGTCAAACCAATGGTCCTAGTAGATTGGGAGAGTTCAAAAGGTCATTATTAATTAAAAGGATTTTTAATTCGAACAGAAATTACAAATCTTAGTGCCCATATTCAGTGACACAAAAGACTGGAGCACAACTAGCAACCTCATACGCTCCTTTTTCACCAAGACATCCAATCATAACTTTGAAATAGCCATTTCGTTCAGTATAGTTGAAAGGTCCAAAAATTATGCCACTGGGGGTGGCATGGCCTCCCTTAGTCCCCGAAGAAAGGGCTGTAAGTTGTGCAGTTTGTCCATAGTTTACTCATAGTATTTACTATTTGGATGCATGTGTATATGGATATTTGTCGGAAGGGGAGGGGGTATTTTCCACGTGGAAAACTTTCCGTGCGGGGTGAAGTCTCTGGTAGGATTTTTTCTAGAAATCAAAGACCTTTCTATGGGGGGGGGGGTTTAAAGGGAAAATTTTCCACGGAGCGAGGTATTTCCGGCACGATTTGAAAAACATTAAAAAAAATAATATACAAATCTTTTCACATAATAAATCTAGGTGGCAACCTAAAATTATAGTTGATCTTCGACTTCAGGTGAATACAAAGATAGAAACCCAGAAAATTCCGCTATTACTATTAGAAAAGAAAACAGGACAGAAATAGCTGCTCTAATCGTCGACTAACAGAGAATATTATAATTATGAAATGTTGACCCCCCCCCCCAAATTTTCGGTATGAAGGGGAGTTCAAACTCTGAAACTAGTTCTCTTAGATATGGCCTTGAGTATATTCCTGGCCTTTTTTTTGTCTATCTACATTCAGTCCTATTACTACTTAAATAGACAGCTTTCTAGAGGAAAAATTAGAAGATCTTATTTCTAACTAAAAAAAATAAGTTTCTGGCATTGGTGGTATACATGGTTTACATCTCAATTCAAATTCAGAAAGATAAGTTCCAGACCAAGATGACATTGTATTATTAGTATAGGAACCAAAAGATACTAAAGGGTAACACATAATCAAAAGAATCTAATTATCTAATTTAAATTATTCGATCCACCAATTACCTTAGTGCAAAAGGGGACTGAATTTATCCTGAGGGTGGGGATCTAGCCCCCTCTAAAGAATTTCTACATGATAAAATCGATTATCTACGTGATGATCTATAAAGTTCTGGCTCATAATAACTTGACTCATAATAATTCTCTATACTTATAAAATTAAGAAAACTAGGGCTTTACTGAAAAAATAAAACATCAAATTGTCTTAGGAGCATTAAAGAACTTAAATAGCCACCAGGCAATAAAAGACTAATTTATAGTTCTCGCCCAGGCATCTTCAGTCTTAGATTATTTGACAAAATTGTAATTTACATGTCGTAGCAAATTAAGCGAAATCAATCCTTATAAATTTACAAAAATACTTTACTTTTCTACTGCATACATTATTAAGTGCTTGATCTTTCTAACTACAACAATCTAATTAATAATATCTAATAAGCGTAAGATAAAAATTAGTCTATAAACATAGAGGAACATTTCGTGTCAGTTCCATAGTTGTATGCTACAGATACTGCGAAGCAATATTTTCCGTCCGTTTTAAGTTCCCACATAGCTCTTTTTTCAGTCAGAAAAGCCTTATTTTTTTTAGATGATTCAATGAAGTAGACGAGTTTACAACTTCTAACTTGCGCATAAAGTTGAAGAGCTATTTTAATCCCTGTTTATATCTAAGACAAGAATTGGGAAAAGGACAAAATTTCTTAAAACGGTTTTTTTTAAGAAAATGAAAACAAATCTTATCCAATTCAATTCAATTTTTTTTATTTATAAACAAAAACATAACTAAATTACTAATAACCACCCCAAAAAATGATACAAAAAAGTACTTTTAACGGGGCGGGTACTTACATTTTTTAAAACAAATAATTTATCAAACTAACTAAAAATTAAATTAATTAACAAATAAATAAACTAGATATCTAAAATAAAAACTATAACCAATCTCTCATCAACCATTCTAACATAATAATAACTATAGGAACAATGATAATAAATAAATAAAAATCTACGAACTTTTTCCTAATGAATATTTAGGATTTTTGGATTATCAATAAGATTTATCCTAAGTTTTGTCGATAATTTGGTTTCATATATTTGAATATTGTTGAATATTATCTTGGTTAAAAGGACTACGTAAGCATTTAATCTTTCTTTTTTACCAAAAATATTTACTTAGTTTTTTCGGCTTCACCTCAGATTGCCAAGAATAAAAATTGTTACGATTGGTGATATTCATCAATCTAATCAATAATTGAAGATGAACCTTCATCAGTTAATTACAGCTATATTTCCACAGAATTTTTCCGCGATTCAGTTTCACAGCCGCTATTAACTTTCCAATGAAATAATCACTCATATGTTCCAAGAACAGTGCCTTGAAAAACAGTCTTTGCCCCCCCCCAAAAAAAAACAACAACAAATAAATAAACTCCATGAATCGCTAACGTAGCTTGACAAAGTAGTCAAAGTCACTGAGATCGGCAACAATATTGCCGTGACGAACAAATATTGTTCCCATGTATTCACGCTGTTACAAGATGTACAACCGAAATAATAAAGAATGATGCATTCAATTGTTTTACTAATAATTGTTTTATAGAATAGAATCGGTTTTATTTGCACAATCTCTCGTAGTCATAAAACTAAATGACGCTTGTGCTTACAAAAAAAAGGTTAAATCAAACGACGAAAAATCAGAAGACGAATAGGATTAAATCAACAATTGTTATTTGTTGTTTGTTTGTTGTTATGTAATTTTCCTATGGTCCACGGGCTTTTTCTGGAATAAATTATTATTATTATTATTATTATATATACTTTGATACATAGAAAGGGATGAAAGAGTTGGAAAAACGATTTGTGCATGAAAGAGGTGCTGCTAATCTGTCAATGTTCTTCGACCTAGTACTTCGATGTTTCACTAAAACTGGTGGTAGTATCGATCTGTGTTTGTCACTTCTGAGAAGATATTGGCCAAATTCAAGGATCAAACTGAGACGACGCTCTTGATGAGAGGGAATTTGTAAAGTGGATAATACTAACTTATATTCAGTAAAAGCATCGCACAATATTACTTTGACTGCTCTTTTTTGTATTGACTCAAGCTGGTCACTTAGGTAAAGTGTTATTGACCTGTGGGCCCCATACAGGACATGCATACTCAAAAATTGGTCGGATGCAAGTGAGATAGGCTATCCTTAATTGTGCCACTGAGAAACCAAATCGACGCATTAGTATAAGTGTCCGCATCGCACTTTTGATAATTGTATCGACATGAAGGCTGAAAGAGCAGTCGATGCTAAACTTGTATTTTCACCTTTTAAACAGACTGTTGAGACACAAAAGTTCTCAAATTGACTTGACTTACTAGTCATTAAGATTTTCATTAATTGTGCTTATTTCATTGAGAACAAATAAAATTTATTCAAGTTTTCTTGAATTCCATTTATTAATTTAGTAATTCTAAAAGCTATACATCAGGTTTTTTTGCCCACAATAAGAAGCCATGAAAATACCCTAAATCGGATATATTAGGAAATTTTTAATTTTGGCTGCTGAGCTTTCAGCAAATAATATCATTATATATGAAATATTCAGTTTAATTTTACTAGTTCTTTACTAGTTCCTATTTTTACTAGTTTTACTAGTTCTTCCAGATGTTTTACTAATTTTATTAGAAATTTTACAAGTTCTTTACTTTACCAGTTTAATTTTGATTTTACTACAAGGGCTTTTGGAGACACACATAGTTTTCAATAAAACGCAAATGTAGGCTTTATACTTTTACAGTTAGGGAAGAGACAGTAGCCAAACTATTGTTTGCAGCAACTTCTACTCGCTTTGTGTTTGATTTGAATGTTAAATTTAAGTTTTACTCGTTCTAAGATTTATCTATTCCTACACATTAGTATCTGCTGTATTTTTGTTTACTATGATTGTTTATTTAATTTCTATTCGTCGGGGGTTTCATTTATTTTTTAATAGTAATTTCTAGTCACTTTGAGTTTGAATAATTAAAAGATTTTTTTCTGGTGGTCTAAAGTTTAATACAGCTCTTCACTTTTATTTGAAAAACTTATTTTTTAGAAAGTTTTTTTTTTTAAATTAATTTCTGGTCAAAATCCGAATCTGTTCTTACCATGACCGGTAGGTGATGAGGATCTGGACTGTGAGCTCTTTATTTCCAAGTGGTGAGCCACTGACGATAGGGTACTATCAGAGTAAATCTCCAAAGTCTGCGGTGACCCTTCTCTAGAATACGAATCTGAAGCTATCAAATCTGCTCCAAGAGCATTAGGAGATACTGGTGCACTTCTAAAAATAAAAGCAAATAATAATATCAGTAAAAACTAAGAAAGACGCAATTTAATTAGAAGCTAGAAAAAAAATCTTGGTAGCTAAAATATAAGAAAAGAAGTAATCCTAGTAATATAGACAGCTTGCACAAAATTTCTGTTAATAATTGCACTTACGGCTCACTGACAAAGAGATTTTGCAACTGCCGAGGTTTAGCTAGCGTTAATCCGAACTAATCAGATTCTTCATAAATATATATTACAGCAACAGCTGTTCCGAAGCCACATAATCTTGGGCCAGTTACCGAAGTTGATCCCATTACCTGTTTGCCACAGCTACAACCTTTTTTAGGGAGATGCCTAGTGTGGTCCTTTGACGACAGCTTTCAACAGACCACGCGGTTTCCTTCTCTGGAAATTCTGAATTTCAAGGATTACTTCAAGCCAAACTTCACTCTACAAAAAGCGGGAAAGGGCTAGGTAAGAAAATGATGGCAAGTTCAGTGAACCTTTGGATTTTAAACTGGTATATCTACTGGTGAGAGAATTATGTCTTATTTACATTCTCCTATATTTTTGATTAACTGAAGCGACAACTACGCAAGCACTTCCGTGACAGATGGCAGTGTTGAGTTTTTACTACCAGCGCCAGTTTCCACTCTTATAAGCTTTCCATACTTTTTTAGATAAGTTCTCTTTCAAAACAAACAGAATTATAAATGGAGTAATATAATTAGTTTTTAAGAGAAATTAGTGTTTTTAGCTTTATGAAGCCAGTGACCGAAATTGATCCCGTTACCTGTTTGCCACAGCTACCACCTTTTTTAGGGAGATACTTAATATGGTCCTTTGACTACAGCTTTCAACAGACCACGCGATCTCCATTTACAGAAATTCTGAATTTCAAGAATTACTTCAAGCCAAATTTCACTCTACAAAAACCAGGAAAGGGCTAGGTAAGAAAATGATGGCAAGTTCAGTGAACCTTTGGATTTTAAACTGGTATATGGTGAGAGAATTCTGTCTTATTTACATTCTCCTACATTTTTGATTAACTGAAACGACAACTATGCAAGCACTTCAGCGCTAGATGGCAGTGGTGATTTTTACTACTAGCCCCAGTTTCCACTCTTATGAGCCTTCTATACTTTTTTATATAAGTCTTAAGACCTTTCAAAACAAACAGAATTATAAATGAAGTAAGATAATTAGTTTTTAAGAGAAATAAGTGTTTTTAGCTTTGTGCAATTTGCACAATGAGAAACTAGTCAAGAAATTTAGCGAGATTAAAAGATTTTGTTGCTCTGCCTCAGTCATCGCTATACAAAAAAAAAACCAACGTTCATGGGGGGTTCAGAGGCTTGTCAAAGAAAAGCCAAATCCGCAAAAGATTTTGAACCTAAATATTCAAAGATCAGTGGTTGCTTCCAAAGAAAAATGTATGAAACAAACTTCTCCGGGGAAGCTAATCCGTTAAAATAAAGCCCTAATCATGAATTTCAAGGATCCTTACTTGAAAACAAATTTTCAATAGTTGATGGTAATAGTAATTTAAATAGCAAAATAGTTTGATAGAATAGAAATAGTGATTCGTCAAATAAAAAATGAAAAAGGCTCATTAATTTCTTTAGCTCCAGGTTAACATTGAAAAAAAAATCTGCTACAATGGGCAATATTCGTTGATACCACTAATGAGCAATTTTCATTAAAGCTATGTTGAAACAGAACTGTGTCTTGTCTGACTGTTGCCAATGCGTAGAAAAAAAACTATGGAGTTGCCGTAAAAAAGTCATTTTTTTTCAGTTACTTTTCAGTTCAAAATTAAGAAAGTCGGCCACTAAATTTCCGTGACAAGCATAACTGTCTGAATCATGGGCAGCCCAATAGCGATGCCTAATTAAAGAAGGATGTTGGCACAATACATTTTTTGTTTTGTTTTAGACCAGGGCACTTCGTATAGAAGGAGTTGTCATAGAGACTTGAGAAAGGGCTCATTTGACTGGAAAATGTGAGGGCTAGTCCCCTTTTTAATAGTCGAAAGTGATTAGACCGCAACCAGATACCTCCTCCCACGCCCATCATTTCCCCAAGCAAAAACCAAATTTTTTTTAGATAGCCCTTTTGCTAAGCGTAGTTGAAAGGTCCGGATATTATGTCTTTGAGAATGACACCCCCCCAAGCCCTCATGGCAAGGGTTGTAAGTTATGTCCTAGTGGAATATACAGTTTTTCTTATAGAAAGCATGGTCGTATAAACTTAGGAGGGGGTTATAGATCGGTAATCAGAAGTTCTAGTGCCCTTTCTTAAAAGTCAAAGTGATCTGAGGGCAGCTACCACCTCCCAAGCACATGGTATTTTCTCAAAATGCATCTAATAGAAATTTCGAGATGGCCATTTTACTCAAAATAATCCAAGATGACATAAAAAAAGGCTTTCGAGGTTGAAATAAGCCCCTAGAGCCTAAGGGCAAGAGTTACAAGTTATACCCCGGTGGCATTTAAGGTTAATATTGAACCGATTGTTGCATAAACTATTGAGGAGGCTCAGTTGGTTGAAAATTGAAACTCCTAGTTTCCTTTTAAGAGTCAAAAGTGATGGAGGGCAACTAGCTCCCCTTGCTTGACTACCTCTATTTTCACAATACACATCTGATTGAAATTCTGCGATAGTGATGATGGTTTACAATAGTCCATAGAACATATAACAATCCCTCCAAGGTTGGTACAGCCCCCCGAGCCCTGGGACAAGGATTGTAAATTCTGCCCTGGGGCATATAAGGCTTTTATGGAATGGGTTTCCGTATACACTTTAGATGGGGCTCATGTGATTTGAAATTGGAAGTTATAGTGCCCTTTTTAAGAGTCAAAAGTGATTTGAGGGACCCCCCTCCCCACGACGATCATTTTCCCAAACACATCCAACCACAATTTTGAGATAAAAATGTCGCTTAGCGTAGTTGAAAAGCCCAGAAACTATGACTTTGAGAATGACCCCCCCAATCCCCTAGGGCAAGGGTTGTAAGTTATACCCTGGGGCATAGAAGATTTTTATGGAAAGAGTGGTCGTAAAATAGTCCGAAAATCACATAACAAGGCTTTTGGGGTTGATAAAACCACCAAAGCCTGGGGGCAAGAGTTTTAAGTAATGCCCCAAGGGTATTTAAGTTTTTTATGGAAAGGATGGTTGTATAAACTATAGAAGTGGCTCATTTGGCTGAAAATTGGAATTTGAAGTTCCCTTTTTATAGTCAAAAGTGACGGAGGGCAACTAGCCCCTCCCCCAGTGTCCCTCTTCGTCAAACGCATCTGATTGAAATTGTGAGATAGCCATTTTATTCAAAATAGTCCAAACACATATAGCAATGCCTCTAGGTTTGATAAAAACCCCTCAGAGCGCAGGGGCAAGGGCTGTAAGTTTTGCCCGGGGGCATATAAGGTTCTTACGGAATGAGTGGTCATATAAACTTCAGATGGGGTTCATTTGATTTAAAATTGGAAGTTCGTGCCCTCTTTAAGAATCAAAAGTGATTCGAGACTTGCGCCCATCATTTCCCAAAACAAACAACTAAACAAATTTTGAGAATTCTATATTTTTTTCAGTGTCGTTGAAAGGTGCAGTAATTATGCGTTTGGGGATGTCCTTCCAGCCTCAGCGCAAGGTCTGTAAGTTAGGTGATGTGTTCATTATTTACGTACAGTATGTGTTACTGCAGAAAGGTATGCATGTTTGACTTCTTCTTTCCGAAAATATGAAGGGCATTACAACGAGTCGGTCAAGGAATGTGGAGGGGAGTGTTGAAATAAATCAAGTATGTTATGCGTATACGGGTTGTCAAAAAGGGTTTAACACATGAATGACTAAATGTATTAATTTGTAACTTTCAGGAAATGATCAGGAAGATGATAAATTGACCAAAAAGGCAATATTTGCACGCCACTACAACTACAACTGCCATTGCTTCTACTGCTATCACAATTACTACTACTACCACTGCTATCAATAAAACCACTACTTCTGTAGCGAGTACTACTAAGGCTGAGGATATGGAACATCTGAGGAAATGTTAAGAGGAAATTTTAACTAAATCAAAACATACTATGTACATACAGATTGCTGATATGGGCACATTAGCAATATTTTTGAAACTGCCTATTGTATTAAGAGGAAACTTCAGAGGCATCATGAGTGGGATGTTCAGTTGACCAAAAGGTAAAATGTACCTCTTACTTCAACAATTAATACTGCTGAAACTGCTGTTACAATTAATAATAATAATACACTATTACTGCTACTACTGTTCCTACTATGATACGACGAAAATTAAGGCAACGCGTATGAAGGTGAAAATTTGAAAGAATATTGAGAATTCAAAACACATTATGTGCATGCACATTGTCAAAAGGGAGTATCTCAAGAGTGGATTTGGGTATTAAGTTGGAGCTTTTAGAAAATACTTAAACAGAAAGATCAATTGACAAAAAAGTAATATGTGCATGTCATTACTAACACTACTAGCACTGCTATTTTTATTAATACTACTACTGCTACTAAACTACTTCAACTCCCACTTCAACTGCAACAACTTGTTAGGCTTAAAGCATTAAGATAAAAAGAGTGTCAAAAGGGCATATAAGCACAACGGTTTGCCGTACAAAAGTTAAACTTCCATCTGACTTGATATGTTGTCGATTTACTCTAATTTCGCACCAGAGCAACAGTCGTCGCTTGCCATGGTAATTCAGTTGCCAAATCAAGTGATTTAACTTGCTTTATCGAGCAATATACATGAATATTGAGTATTCCAGGATTTTTTTGCGTGTGGACCATGGGAATTTAAGAATAACTCCAAATTCCCAGGATTTTAGTATTTCTAATAAATCTGATGATTCCCCTTTGAAATGTTTACCTACTGAGGACATTTATTGGATAACATAGCTAGAAGCAGTTTCAAACTATATTCATGGTTGGTTGATTTATTACGTAAGTGAATGTTGGCTTGAGTTACTTTCAAAGTTAAGGGTATAATAATACATTCTAGGAATTTGTTCAAATCATACTTTCTTTGGTATATTATTAGAATTTTCTGCTTATTGGGAATGGTCATCATTTCTTTATTCTTCATTCTTTCTGGTTTTTTTTTGTTTGTTTTTTTTATTCATCTTTTATAAGAAAAAGTCAATTCACAAAAATCTTTTTTTTTCTTAAAATGTACTGAAGAAATTCACAAAGAAACGTTTGTTTACTCGTGTAATAAGTTATGTGTCCTAATTTGGGAAAAACGTAACAATAGTACCAAGGGATACGTTTGTTATGCATAGTAAATTATGCGTCCTAATTTTTGGGAAAACACCAAAATGGCATTAGAAATAACACCATTATATTATTATATTATTATTTTCATATATATAGATATTATGTTATATACCATTAGTATATATATATATATATATTATATTATTATATAATATAATTATTATTAATATTATAAATACATAATTATATATTAGATAATTATATATTATATAATATATTATTATAATATATCATATTATATATTATTATATATATCATATGCCATTATATTAATACCATTAAGAGATAATCCAAGAAGCAATTAGCTGCTTACCTGGCAGTGGCCCCTGGATATGCTGGGGGTCTAAAACAGGCTATACCTCTCTGTCGTCTCCTTCGAAACGCTTGTTCTACTAATTTTGCTTCAGACTGTGGATCAATCCTCCAAAAAGATCCTTTGCCAGGTTCTTCTTGAGATCTTGGGACTTTGATAAAATAGCGGTTTAAAGATAAATTATGTCGAATTGAATTCTGAAATAAATAAAGATATGTATTCAACATTGGTCTGTACATATTTTCCTTTTACTAAAGAAAAATTAAGTTAAAATAAGTCTCAAAATCAGTAGTCAAATATAAATTTTAGCTAATGGTTGGTCTATGTTATTTTCCTTATCAAATAAAACTGTTCATGGTAATAAACGGCAAACCAAAACCGGGAAACTTGTCAAAAGAAACCAAAACTCTAACAGATTTTCAATAATAATAGAAACATAAAAATTTTTGCTCGTTATACTGGTTCAAAATATTCAGATTCACATTACTTAAAATTTACGCATTTTATGATTTGCCAAATTTTTGATAAAAACACCACCAAAAAGGGCACGATCCTAATAAAAATTCAACATGTGAGTACCCAAGAATAGAGGTACGAATCTCCATTTATAAAAAAAATCCTCTCAAAGCAAAGCGTCAATTTCTGCCATTTGATGTAACACAGCAATAATTTGGAAATACATTCCCACTTTCAGAGGGTATGCTGCCACGCAGCAGCACAATTACCCCTGAAAACATACACATTCCTTAAAAAATAAACAGTTACTATATACCGTCTAGAAAGTGATAATAACCGTTATAAGCTATTGCATAGTTACGCACCCCTTATTAGGTGAAAGGTCATTGAATCTTTTTAAGGGGGAGGGGGGCTGAATGGCCAAGAAAGTTTTTAAGTCTAGATTTTTAAACTTTCCATGAGATGTCCCCCAATAAACATGGGAGAGGAGAAGATGTTTGCTCTTTGACCTCTGCATTACAAAGGAATATAAATGAACTAAGCGTGCAATATGGGTGGTGAAGGGGTCATAGCTCGCCACTTATTCGGATATTGTAGTTTCTTACGTAAAGCTGTAGCTTTAGATACAACAATAATTGATACAAAAATTTGAACTTCAGCGCAAAATACAGTTGATTGGGCAGAAGCCTTCTGCATATTTAGCAAAATACTATTTTACTGCATAAAGAGGATACACCTATGAGCCTTTTTTCTACAGCATTTTTATATGAAAGTAAAATATAAAATTAAAGTGAGGGGAAAAGGGGTGGCAGTCCCATTCATAACTTGGATAATCTTGTATAGCATATTAGAAACGATGGGAAATCGAACTTAAAAGACAATTTTTGCATAAAACTAGAGTGACATTAAAACTACGAGAACGGAAACTTCCCTATATGAGGGCTGTGCAAATCTCAAGTTATTGACCTTCAAGTTTAACTTTTTATTTCAATCAATGCATCCAGCATGAATACTCTGACACAAGAACCTTGTGGCGCAGAATTTTGATTTTTTACCACAATGCTTGAAGAGTGATAGGCTCAATAGTTGCATTTGGTATAAACAATAGAATTGCTTTTCTTTCCAAATATTTGTAAGACTAATCCTTAAATAAAACACTTGTATTTACAAAATTCCCATATACGTTGCATTCTGAGATGCTTTCAGGAAAACACTTGTCAAACTTCAATACACCAAGCAGGGCATCAGCGGCCCTTATACAGTAAAACTAATAGTCGTTTCAAGCTTTAACGTCATTCTATACTTTCAATAAATAAAGGACATTTTTAAAAATCAAGTTCCATACAGACACAAGAAAAGTCGCCATGGAATACTTTAGCACTTACTGTAAAAAAACTTTATTAAATGTTGTCAAAGCTCTCAGCTTAATGATTTTCCATTTGGAGATTACGATGAGTCTAGCAATCACCATAATTACTATTTTTCACAGCTTCGGTGGTTTTAAATTTCCTTCAATGTTTTTAGTAACTAGAATAAGTGCGGCCAAGAACTATAGAGGGAGGGGAAGCATGAAAGTGTTCTTGCAAGAAAGGATTGTGTCTGACATTAAGATAAAAAAAAACAACATTTTGATCCACAAATCCAATTGCTACTATTACTTTTGCATATTTTAAAAAACTTTCTCTAGCAAGTTTCATTGGAATATATGGAAGGCATTGTCCCACTCCTATCTCTGCGAATATGACAAGCACGGTCCGTGACCAGTTTTATCCCCCAAATAATAAGTCTGCAGTTACAAGTACCAGACGAATAGTTTCCTCAGCTTTTATCTGACTCATAGAATAAAAGTCTGCAGTCCATGTAAAAATTTTATTTTTGGTTTAAAAGGTTATCTCAATTTGTTTTAATTTTTCTATTATTTCGATAAGTAATCTAGTAGATGAGAGAAATTACGCATCAAAAGGTTATGCGTAAGCCAATCATAACTAGAGAAATCTAATGAATGTTTCTAGACTTGGAAACATTCCAGATAATTCCCAGAGACTATTTACAGAAGTGAAAAGGCAAAACAAGTTAATATTATTGAACTGTTTACACTCAACTCAGACGAATTGCAGTTGTTATCAACAGCCCACTGACATGAATACTCCAAAATAACAAAACAACAGTTTCACTTCAATACACTTAAAAACATATTCATGGACTCAGTCAGTTTTGTTCAGGGTGAGAGAGTGGGATGGGTTGGTAGAAAGAGCCAGAAATTTCCTTAGGGTTACGAAAGAATCTCTTTTAAACAATATTTTAGTAGTCCCTCCCCCCAACAGCTTTTGGCTTTATCCACGGATGGACATGCCAGCTACAAGATATGAAAAATTGATTACAACAACATTAGCAGTTCATGAAATAAAAAGATGGTAGCAGCCTTCCTCATCAAATGGGCTATGCTTAGTATAGGCTATTCATTTTGATCGTTTTTGAAACTAAGACCGGAAAGTGTTATTGTAGCCTAATTCTCTTATTCACAACACCTTATTGATTGAACATGTCATCCTAGATACGGGAGGGTAGTGGCGATGCAGGATTCGGTTGTTCCCACGGTTTTGGTTCATGACCGCTCGACAGCTTATAGTTTGATTTCACACCTTCATTAGAATAGAAAATACAAGCTATGCTGAAATGCTACTTTGTATATAAACGACTCCAAAGAGACAGGGTTGCAACCACATGTTGCATTTTTAAGGCTTATTTACTTCCAGGAGGCGGGAGAAACCGACCACGACCAGAGAATAAAATAGTTCAGTGCCTCTAGTTCAAAGATGATGACGATTGTCTCAAAGATCATACAATAAATGATGTCACATTATTTAAAATAAAATTAACTTTTCATATTTATTCTGTTAGCAGCAAAAGCTTAGTGTATTAAGGACACTAAAAATAAATTAATTTTTTTAATTGGCTAAGTGGAATGTTACAAAATCATATACTCTTAGTAAACTGGGAAAACCCATCAGCTTAATTTCTATTGCAAAAGATGTTCTATACTAGAATGCAGTTTTCCTGCTGTAACAAAAAAAAGACGCTACCATTAATTGGCAGTAAAGAGCGTAGAAAAAAGCAACGAAAAAACAGTGGCTGAATGATAAAAACTATGCAAAAATATATCCCTAACCTATTGTTTCCAAATAGGAATTGAAAGGATATCATTGAAGAGAAAAAAATCTAACTATGCATTAATATGTTTTTTATTAAAGCTCTTCAAAATTAAACACTTCAAATTATTATTTAATTGATTTACCTACAGGAGAATATTTTAAAAAGACTAATTAGACTATCCTATTCTGTTGTATTTATCCCTTTAGTTGAATACTGATCAATTGTATCTTTTTTCTTCTGATTAAAAAAAAACAAAACAAAAAACATCACGTTTTTACTTAATTTTTCATATTCTCACTATCCTATATTTGTTCAATAGCAAACAGGTGTTACTGATCATCCGAGTGATTCTTGTAATATAGCCTATTATTATATTTGGGATGTACAATCGTTTGGTTCCGATTTTTTTTTTTTTTTTTATCTTCACAACTCAGTGTGGCAATTAAGGTTGAAGATGTTAATAATTGTGTAATAACCAGAATAAATTCGTAGAACCAAGCTTGGAGCCAGGGGGCAAAGTTTTTTTTTATTTTGATATCGTTGGTATTTTAAGGTTTATGCTTACTTTAAAAGCTTTGGCATGCTATTTTTCTGCTCAACGACGGTTTTACTGTATCTCCAAAAGTTGATAAAAATTTTCCTACCACTCCAGAGCTGAGCTTCAGTTCAAGACAACTACCCAATTACGTTTTTCAAATTTGTCATACAGGTTTTTTTTTAATAAAATTTAAAATCGTCGAAAAAAGAAAATTTCTTTTTATAAATAGACAGTTTATTTTAGCCGATCATCAAAACAACAACATGGCGGAGTATAAAGAAAAAACAATAAAAAGGAAAAAGACGAAAAACGATACTTCAAGATTAAACGATTAGATTACATTTACTATAAACATTTGTAACTCGTATATGACGAGCAACGACAGGAAATCATAAAGGTTCTCAAGGGTACCTTTTCTAGCCTTAATTTCCTGTTCTGCCACAGCTTCACGGGGATCTGGAATTTGATACTTATTCAAAAGAGTTTTTCTCGAATAGCGGTATGCGTATCAAAAACTTCAAATATCTACATAACGCGGACCTAACTTTCAGTCTCTCTGTTTCTGTGAACCATTCCCAAAGGAAAATCCAAGTTCGATCTCCGTTACGGATTCAAGGACGATGGATTTTAGGCAAGAAGGCCCCATATATTTTAGATGCACATCTTCGCTAGCACAATCCTCCCGACAGAAGTTCTTCTGCTGAACGTTTACTGACCCATGGCAAATTCTGTTCCGTAAGATAACGAATGAGGAAAATTGACTTAGAACATTAAAGCCAACCATCAGGTTTTTTTTATAACTTCCTGTATTGTCAATTTCAAAAGTACATTTACAAGTAAAATTTCCCTTTATAAATACAAGTTCATACCCTTCTCTAGGAGAAATTCTAAGCAATACCATAATTCCGAGACTAATGCATCCGACGATACGAGTACAATGTCCTTCAGCAGCAAGTTACAGCTGCGGGCTTGTCGCGAAATCACTTATTTCAGAAGAAAGATAAGCCTTAAAAACCTAAATTTTGTCCTTCTGTAAACGATGAAAATGGCCAGATAAGCCGTTTTTCGTGAGGGTTCATTCGTTTAGGCCACGACGATATTAACCATATTGTGTATTTTTTTCTAAATCACCCTCGAGTCTTCTTTCGTATCCCAGACGTATAAGCATCCCCAAAATAAATGAATCAGAACAGGATAGAACAGCCTGATTTTGAGGAGAAAGATGCTTGCTCTTCGCCCAAAAAAAATCACTGAGTCAAAGTTTGACAGTCTTCATTGCATTTACTGGAATATCTTAGGTATCGTATTGAACTTTATACTTGCTATGATGTTTATAGTTTTTGTTAAGTCTCTAAAACACTTTGTTTACATGTCAATTGATGATATTCATTGTTCAGTTTTCCTTTTTTTAAATACTTCATCCGTCGGCACACTATTTCTTTCGTCCAGTGGCTTAATAATCTTCCTCTTTTTTTAGGCATATTCCAAATTGCTTTTTTTAGTATTTAATATGCTGCAGGATATAACAGGTTGTTCAAAGCTGAAGAAAACTTGAATATTGGAAGCTACGATAATGGCAGTGATGAAGTATGGTTTTGAAATGTTAGCACTTCGAAAGGCTGAGGAAGATTCGTTTAACATTTCCGCAGCAACTGTCTACAGATAGTTTTAGCATCCGTTTGATTGACGTATGCCGAATAACAAACTGTTCGAACAATATAGTTCTATCCACACTATTTCTTTCGTCCAGTGGCTTAATAATCTTCCTGTTTTTATGGCACTTGGTATTAACCAAGTGACATATAGCAATCGCCAATTCTGTCGGTCTGTCTGTCTGTCGGTCCCGGTTTTGCTACTTTAGGCACTTCCAGGTAAGCTAGGACGATGAAATTTGGCAGTCGTATCAGGGACGCGACCAGCTTAAATTAGAAATAGTCTTTTTCCCAATTTGACCATCTGGGGGGGGGAGTGGAGGCCGGTTAACTCGGAAAAAATAGAATAATTGAAGCATTTTTAACTTACGAACTGTTGATCAGATCTTAATGAAATTTGATGTTTGGAAGGATATCGTGTCTCAGAGTTGTTATTTTAAATCCCGACCGGATCTGGTGACATTGAGGGGGGGGGGGTATTTGGGAGGGGGAAAGCTAAAACTTGGAAAACACTTAGAGTGGGGGGATCAGGATGAAACTTGGTGGGAAAAATAAACACAAGTCATAGATACATGATTGACATAAACGGAATGGATCCACTCTCTTTGGGGTTGTTGGGGGGGGGTATTTCTGAAAAATTAGAAAAAATGAGGTATTTTTAACTTACGAACGGGTGATCGGATCTCAATGAAATTTGATATTTAGAAGGATATCGTGTCTCAGAGCATTTATTTTAAATCCCGACTGGATCTGGTGACATTGGGGGGAGGGAGTTGGGAGGGGGAAAACTAAAACTTGGAAAACACTTAGAGTGGAGGGATCGGGATGAAACTTGGTGGGAAAAATAAGCACAAGTCCTAGATACATGATTGACATAACCGGAACGGATCCGCTCTCTTTGGGGTAGTTGGGGGAGGGGTTACTTCTGAAAAATTAGAAAAAATGAGGTATTTTTAACTTACGAACGGGTGATCGGATCTCAATGAAATTTGATATTTAGAAGGATATCATGTCTCAAAGCTCTTATTTTAAATCCTGACCGGATCTGGTGACATTGGGGGAAGTTTGGGGTGGGGGGAACCTAAAATCATGGAAAAGGCTTAGATTTGAGGGATCGGGATAAAATTTGGTGGAAAAATAAGCAGAAATCTTACATACGTGATTTACATAATTGGAACGGATCCACTTTATTGAGGGGGGGGGGGGGGGTAATTCTGAAAAATAAGAAAAAATTACGAATTTTTAACTTACGAAGGAGTGATCGGATCTTCATAAAACTTCATATTTAGAAAGACCTCGTAACTCCGATCTCTTATTTTAAATTCAACCGGATCAAGCGTAATTGGGGGGGGGGGCAGTTGGGGGGACCGGAAATCTTAGAAACCTGTAAAAGATACGTGACTGACATACCCGGACCGAATCTGCTCTCTTTGGTGGAATTGGGGGGGGGGGGTGATTTTGAAAATTGATGTATTTGTAACTTACAAAAGGGTGACCAGATCTTAATGAAATTTGATATTTAGAAGGATCTTGTGCTTTAAAGCTCTAATTTTAAATTCCGACCAGATCCTGTGACATTGGGGGGAGTTGGAGGGGGAAACCGGAATTCTTGGAAAATGTAAAAATTGGGGTATTTTTATCTTACGAATAGATGATCGGATCTTAATGAAATTTGATTTTTAGAAGGAATTCATGTCTCAGAGCTCTTATTACAAATCCCGACCAAATCTTTTGACATTGGGGGGAGATGAAGGGGGAAATCTTGGAAAAAACACTTGGAGTGGAGGAATCGGGATGAAGCTTGGCGGATAGAATAAACAAATGTCCTTGATACGCGATTGACAGAATCGTACTGGATTCACTCACTTTGGAGGAGTTGGGGGGAGGGGTTCAATGATTTGGCGAGTTTGGTGCTTCTGGACGTGCTAGGACGATGAAAATTAGTAGGCGTGTCAGGGAGGTGCACAATTTGACTTGATAAAGTCGTTTTCCCAGATTCGACCATCTGGGGGCTAAAGGGAGAGGAAAAATTAGAAAAAATGAGGCATTCATAACTTACGAGTGGGTGATAGGATCTTAATGAATTTTGATATTTAGAAGGGCATCGTGACTCAGAGCTTTCATTTTAAATCCTGACCGGTATTAAGCCTCTTATTTTCCTCTTTAAATCAATCTATTGATTCATAGAATTTTGTTAAAGCTCATACCATATGATCTCTTGGCTCTTCTCGCCTCATCACAAGTGCCATATGAGCTCTTAGCTCTTGTTTTTTTTTTGGGGGGAGGCATATTCCAAATTACTTTTTTTAGCATTTAATATGCTGCAGGATATAACAGGTTGTTCAAAGCTGAAGAAAACTTGAATATTGGAAGCTACGATAATGGCAGTGATGAAGTATGGTTTTGAAATGTTAGCACTTCGAAAGGCTGAGGAAAATTCGTTTAACATTTCCGCAGCAATTGTCTACAGATAGTTTTAGCATCCGTTTGATTGACGTATGCAGAATAACAAACTGTTCGAACAATATAGTTCTATCCCAGTTTCTAGGTCAGTGGCTCCCAACCTGTGGTACGCGTACCCCCAAGGGATACTTGGAAGCCTGAGAGAGAGTGGGTGGAAAAATATCAGTAATGGCGTAATCAATATCTTGGCAGGGTTGCGACGGAGGTTACGGTCGTAGATTTTTTGTTACGCTTTATTAATAATTAATAGATTGCTCATTTTGAGCAATCTATTTTTCCCTATGAAAAATTTTCATTGTTGCCGGTTTAATTACACTTTCATGAATGTGGATATTCTTTGACGCTGCTGTAATCGGGATAGTTATATCCCTATATACTGTCATAGGCTGTCATAGGTATCCCTATGCTCACAAACATCTAGATGGGGTACCGACATATGTACAAGCATAAAACACATTTAAATCTATTTTTCAGTATAAGTCCAACTTTCCAATATATTTTGCCACTCTCCCGACGTACTATTCAATATATTTCCCAACTATCAAATATATTGGAAAATTTGTCATTATAATGGAAATTTTCCATTATAATGGAAGAACCACTCTCCCGACGTACTATTCAATATATTTCCCAACTATCAAATATATTGGAAAATTTGTCATTATAATGGAAATTTTCCGTTATAATGGAAGAACCGAGCGTGCTCTGTGATAATATTATCAGTCATCCAATTATTAGGATAAAAAAAAAACTGGTTTTGCCCAATCACACAGTAAGTAAGGGTAGACCTCTCACTTGTGGGATTTGCAAACTGAAGCAAAACTGAGAAAACTGAAGCAAAACTCATATGCAAAACTGAGAAAGCAAACTGAAGCAGGGAACTTGTCTAATTACAGTGGTCTACAATGGTTGACAAGCAAATTTTTTTTTTTTTTTTTTATATATAGTTAATTCATATTGATATATCATATTATATTATATATATATATTGATATATATTATATATATTGATCTATCTATATATATATTGACATCATATTGATATGATATATCTGCAGGTAAAAAGTCCTGCCACGTCTTTACATCTTAGTAAAGAAAAAACCACAGCCCATAGTAACCAAAATGTAAAAAAAAATGCGTTTTAATAAAAACTGGGCAGTGGGAAAAATAGCCATTTTTTGCTTATGCACGAATGATAACTGCTATCTCGATTGGTCTTAATTTTAAAATGTTATTTTGAAATAACAACTAATGGAATCGTCCAAGGAACCAACTTTCCGATCTCAGATAAAGAGAATTTAATTAAAATTTCGACAAATCCATCTGTGCGTACCAAGTTTGAACATACAAATTTTAATAGAATCTGGGCACGAACAAGGAAAGAATATAAAATCATTGGCGATAAAACCATGAAGCGTCTGTTGCCTTTCCAAAGTTCAGTACTTGTTGAGAGGGGGTTTTCATCCTATGCATTATCAAGAACGAACATAGAAATAGACTTAATGCAGCTCCAGATTGAAGGCTCTACATCTCATTATTTGGTCCGGATTTTAAAAAGTTCAACTCGAATATCCAAGATCAGGGATCTCATTGAGAAGTACTTCTGAAAATTTTCTGTTCATAAATGTTCATGCTAAATTGTTTAAAAATAACAATGCAGAAAGTTATGTTGTTTTAGAATTACGTTGAAAAATTCACCAAGTTAGAATAAATATTATTATTTAAAAAAAACGAAAATCTATTGTTTAATAAATTTTATGGAAAAAATGACAGAAAATTTGTTATTTTCTGACTAATAACAATAACTAGCACTATTTTCTTTTCCTTATAATTTTTGTTTAAGAAATAATTTTATTTAGTTAAAATTAGTATTATTTTCTAACATTATGAATATACTCAGCTTTCATATGCATTGTGCATTTAACTTGTACCTTTAAAACTCAGCCTTTATCAGCCTTTATCATGACGAAGAATATAAAACTATTTTCTTATAAGTATTATAGGTGGGTAAAAGTACCCCGTGAAAATGGGTAGTCTATGATAAAAATTTTTAATGGGTTTTCAGCGGTACGAAATTTGAAAAAGGTTAGGAACCACTATTATAGGGTAATAATCAAAGTAGGGTTGGGATGGTTAGAGCACGTTTCACGGATGGCATCCTTTTTCGCCGTCCATCTGGTAACAAAAAAGGCAGTCGTCCCCAGCGGAGTCAGAGGCCATATAGAGGGATTTAAAAGTATATATATATATATATATATATATATATATATATATATATATATATATATACAAATAATTAAATACCTGCCATCCTTTGTCAGCAGTTCTATAATAAGGATAATTTTTGGTGATAAAAGAATAGATTCCACTCAATGTGAGCTGTCTGTCAATTGAAGATGAAATGGCTTGTACTATCAACTGGGCATAGCTATAAGGCGGTTTACTGTCATCCTATAAGACAAAAAGTACAATAAGAAACATAAACAGTTGATAAAAAAAAATCACAAATTTTACTTAACAATTTGAAAATACATTGCTTGAGTACTAAATCAACATCCAGCACAATTGGGTTACGTTGTCAAAGGATATTATTTAATTGTCTGTCTAAAATGAAAAGACTGGCTAGCCCTAGTATAACATAAAGGAAAAGAGATCAAAATGAGAAAATTGTCTTGAACCAGTGAAGAAAAGGATACAAAGTCAACAATACCACAAGAGCCTACACAAAGATATCTTCAGTGCCTGAGACAAACAAAGCATAAAATTATATATGGTCAAAAGCACAATAAAAAGACAATTATTTTTAGGTTTAGTATACCCGGAGAATAATGGTTCTTTAGAAGGAGACATGCTAGAACGAAAAGAAGCGACATTCTTTTTATGCCAATTTTCTTTGTTTCGTTCGTATTTCTGACAATTTTTCTCCGTTAGCCCTCCCTACAGAGCCCAGGGCTATATGAAAATCAAGCATAAAATAAAAATGGTATTATTAGATTCTTTATTTCATGCTCCTTTTCAACATAATAGTCGTTACCCTGACAATACCCCTCCCCCCTGATGGACATATATACAGGCCTAGTAATATCTTTGAAGGCTACTCTATGAAGAATTGAAATATTCTGTTTAGCCTGAGTGAGTGTACTGGATATCGGATTAAAAAAATACTATCCTAAACGACTTAAAAATGTAAACAAAAACAGAAGGAGACCTGATAATCTGATTGATGCACATGTGCTGCACATTCTAAAATAAGATTTCCATTCAAGGCATATCCAGGAGGGGGTATAGGGTATGAGCAACCCCCCGATTTTTGTGCAACTCGTAAAAACGTAACAAAAATGAATATAGACCACTTTTTGGTGTTTTTTTTTTACAGTTTAATTGCCGATCCCCTGACAAAAAACCATTTTGTAAACCCGCCCCCGATAAAAAAAAAATCCTGGATACGCCCCTGATTAAATTGTTTTAGTTCTTTTTGTTTAGTTTTGATTGCCTATATACCCCAAGGCTAAAAATGGGATCCTCAGGGAGGTGAGGGTGAATTTTCAGAAACGAGAAAAAAGACATGAGAATAAGCATAAAATTAGCAATCATTCTAATCATGATTAAATTGTTTTAGTTCTTTTTGTTTAGTTTTGATTGCCTATATACCCCAAGGCTAAAAATGGGATCCTCAGGGAGGTGAGGGTGAATTTTCAGAAACGAGAAAAAAGACATGAGAATAAGCATAAAATTAGCAATCATTCTAATCATGCCTCTTTTTGTTCTAGTCTATCTCCTTCTAGAGAGCCACTATTTTTCAGGTTTTCTTGATTTTTGCTAATCTATTGAACGAACTCCTGGTATTATGAAGTAACTGTTTTGACTTTTCTTAGACAAAAAAATACAACTTGGAACTTTGAATTGTTCAGAATATTCGAAGGGCAAGTTGGTGAAGTCAAACACAAATAGTCGAAAGTGATTAATTCTGTTCAAGTCAGTTTCCAAGTAACATTAAATAGATGTACATCAATTCATAATCATTATAGCTAATTAAAAACTCGATTAAACACAAATCCGGTCAAAGAAAAGTCTGGCTCACAAACAATTTGCGTAGCTGTTATTTACAACGATGACCTTTAGAAATTACGCAGTTTTAACAGACGTAAAGACGTTGCCAAAAAGAGAAAAAAACATAAAAGCAAAATAAAATGACAACACTACTTTCTGATTAAGACAGTGTTAATATAGTTTAATAAAAATACATTCAAAGAAAAAAATTAATGAATAGCAAAAAATATACATGCTACACTTGCATGCAAAATATTTTTTACGTAACAAAGTGGAAAAATTTTCAAGGGACCACCCCAGGACAGATTAAGTCTGTACCAAGAAAGTCTTAGGTCTAAAATAAAATTGTATAGCAAAAAATTGGGGAATCTGACATATCTGACGCCGTTCAGTTCAGTCAGTTCCGGCACCGTTCAGTTTTATTTAAACCAAAAAAGACATACAACTAAACTGCAAGTACCCGCACCAAGAATTGTACAATAAGTGCTTGCAACTGGACGGGTACATACAATTAACTTTCGAACTATTAATTAACTAGACATAAAAAACACGAAAACAGATGAAAAGAGATAACCAATCTTTCATCAACTCATACTAATAAGAAAAAAACTAAATAAAAACTATCAGCCTCGACTTAACGAATACTATTTCAACTTACTTTCGCTTTCCTCGGTGTTTTCCTGTTGTATTTTTAGACGCTAAAATAACTTATACCCAAGGTCATTTTGAAAAAATAGTGGAAAACAGAAATTGCACTCGTTGAAAGTTGAACATTATCTTAAATTGAATTTACGTTTAAACTACTATTTGTCTCATTGTGGTAAGTCCTACATAAGGAACTTACGGCAGATTGGTTTATTTCCACAAAAAAAAAAAAAATAATAAATACAACTCCCCTTGAACAGGGGCCTCAATCAACTAAAATTTAAGGAAGCGGAGGGTGGGGGATTTAGATTTCAAATCTGGGGGGAGAAACAAATTTGTCTCTTTTTCAATAATGGCATTTTCAATAAAATTCGTATTATTCAAAATTTGGGGGGGGGAATATGCACCTCTCTAATTGACACTACTGCCTGTGATGCAGAGATTAATATTAAAAGTGGAAAGGTAGGTAAATATTCATAAAGATATCATGATACTTAAAAGTTATCTAGATTACTGTGGAATCGAAAAAAACGTTATCTCCAGTCTAGCGTCATAAATTGATATATGGATTTTGTAAACACACTTGTAGAGAAAATGAAAGAAACAGAAAACTCAACCGAACCACGGAAAACAGGCTCTGTGTACACGCATTAGTGCCAGGTGATTTGCTATGACAAAAAAAACTGAATGGTGTTTTGCTATGAAAGCGACCATGGCACAGCGGGTCAGATTTTCCTCCAATCGTGAAAGATGTGAGATCATCCAGCCCTCTGACACCGACTAGAGTCGCACTTTTGCTTTTTTTTACAATCTGAAAAACCTTGTCAAAAATTCTCCACGAAGACAAACTCCTTACAGCAATACAAAGCTTCTCACATTTTAGACAAGTTTTAATTAGTAAAAAAAACATATCCTGATTTGAATATCAAGCATTCACTCTTCTGTTTAACATAGCCCAGCTTATCCCCCCTCTCGCGGATAAGATCATTCAAATATTATCTTGTCATCCAATATGCTGATGCACCAATTAATTGTTTTGTCTTATGATCATAACTGCGCAAAGAAAAGGGAAATCCCTTCTAAAATGGTTTCAAATGAACATCCCCGCCCACCTCATCATGTACACCTAGGTTCCTTCAGGGCTATTCCCTTCCATGAATTTCAAAAGCTTTACAATTTTTTCCCATGCTTGCTCATTTTATTCATTCTTCTCCCAATAAATTCCCTCGTAAATGGTCAATATCCCAGAAAACAGCAGAATAACTGGCTGAAGACAAACTAATTAGGCATTTGAGACCTCTTTCCCTCTTGCAAAATTCGGATATATACTATAACATTGGCTCAGAGCTTCTACACGATTGCCACCCCTAATGATTTATCACTATTTCTAGTGATTTGCCTAAACATAAAATCACTAAAGCAGCACATAAATGAATAGATTATTGAAGAAAATGATTAAATCAACCAAAAAATCACTAAAATGTAGTGATTTTTTTTCATCGGTTTGGCAACTCTCAGTAACTATGTTTACTATTGATGTTTCTAAATGATGTAATGTCTTGTAATCTATTTACTGAGTTAATGCAAGTGTTTTTATGTTATAGAAAAACCGCTACTTTGTTTTTCTTTCGTCTCCTTATCTGAAAATTTATCTATAAACCACTCAAACATTGTCTTGGACACGATCAAAATTCCGAGAAATAAGAAGGTCAAATAGAAGTTGTCAGTCCAGTAACTTGAACGAAAAAAAAAACAAATAAAGTGCATCTATTAATCATACTGAGACCACGCATCAGAACATGAAAATGTGACCCTCTCTATCACTAGAAAATTTTCGAAAAAAAACAGGATATTTTTTTCCCATTTATAAATCAAAAACTTTTTCTTAGAGAAGTAAAGAGCAAAGTTGAAACTTAAAACTAACAAAAATTATTGCTCCGCAGGTTACGCAAAATATATCAACAAAACTAGCTCAAATAGATTAACTCGTGATATTATCACGTAAAAGTAGAATTCTATCAACTGGCACTTCACTGAGAACTCTCCTAACACCCAAAAACAGGATGTCTTCTCTGGAGCAAAATATTCCATCAGTAGCTAGCAGAAAAGGACCTATTATAAATAACTTTCGGCATACAATTATAATTCTATAAAACGCTCAGGCAAGGTCGTATTTAAGCAAGGTTCTAGTTTTTTTAATTCTGTAAATATTTAATAATATGAAGGGTCTGTTTATTTAAGCAAGTTTTAGATATATCTTACGCAATCTTGCAAATAATAATTTCGGTTCGTTTTAATTTTTAGCTTCCCTCTTTACTTTTCCTACTCGTTTAAAAAAAGTTTATTTTAAAAAACGTCATTAACTCGTTATATAAAACTCGTTTTCTTATTAACTTCTGCTTGTTTTTTTTTTATTATCCCATATCCAATACTTGCGATACTCCAATATCCAATACTTCTGATACTATTAAATAAAAAAAACAAGTTTTTTTAACTGAAAGTAAGGAGCGACATTAAAACTTAAAACGCACAGAAATTACTTCGTATATAAAAGAGGCTGCTTCCTCATCAACGCCCCGCTCTTTACGCTAAAGTTTGACTCTTTCTCTCAATTCTTCTTTTTAAAACAGTAAAAAACTTTAGCGTAAAGAGCGGGGCGTTGATGAGGAAGCAGCCTCTTTCATATACGAAGTAATTTCTGTGCGTTTTAAGTTTTAATGTCGCTCCTTACTTTCAGTTAAAAAAACTTGTTTTTTTTATTTATTTTCTGAACGTTTTTGAATTGGCTCTCCGCAGAGGAATAATCAAAACGAAATTTACACATTTTTTTTTTTGGCTTAATGGCTTTCTCATAATTTTGATCGAATGATTTTGAGAAAAAAAGAGCGGGGGACGAAACCTAGTTGCCCCCCGATTTTTCGGTTAATTAAAAAGGCAACTAGAACTTTTAATTTTTTACGAATCTTTTTATTGGTAAAAGATTTACGTAACTTATAAATTAGCTTACGTAAAAAACTTTTGTATTCTCATGTTTTTATTACATATATGAGGGAATTCGCCCCATCGTCAGTACCTCGCTCTTTACACTAAAGCTTAAATTTTATCCCAATTCATTAAGAATGACCCCCTGAATCACAAAAGCCGTAGAATAAGTGGTTGAAATTACTGAAAATACTTTAGCGTAAAGAGCGAGGTATTAGAAGGAGGTGAGCCCCTCATATGGGTAATAATTTCTGTTTGTTTTAAGTTTTATTGCTGTTCCTTACTTCCAGCTGAAAAAGCTTTTTCACTTTTTATTTTTTAATTGTTTTTCCTGAGGGAGGTGAGCCCCTCATATGGGTAATAATTTCTGTTTGTTTTAAGTTTTATTGTTGTTCCTTACTTCCAGCTGAAAAAGCTTTTTCACTTTTCTTTTTTAATTGTTTTTTTTTTTTTTTAAATAATGCTAGTAGCCTATATCCTGCTCTCCCTTCATGGAAATTTTCTTCTCCCATTACAAATTCTCTAAGGAAAGCTCCCCCAGCATATCCCCCTCTTCTCAACCCCTCCCCCAGACCAAAAAAATCCTCCTAAAAACGCCTGTATACTTCCCAATAACCATTACTATATGTAAGCACAGGTCAAAGTTTGTAACTTGTTGCCCCTCCCACGGGGACTGTGGGGGAGTAAGTCGTCCCCAAAGACATAGTTATAAGGGTTTTCGACTACGCTGAATAAAATGGCTGAATAAAATCTCAGAATTTTGATCCGTTGACTTTGGGAAAATAATTAGCGTGGGAGGGGGCCTAGTTGCCCTCCAATTTTTTTGGTCACTTAAAAAGGGCACTAGAACTTTTCATTTCCGTTAGAATGAGCCCTCTTGCAACATTCTAGGACAACTGGGTCGATACGATCACCCCTGGGAAAAAGAAAAAAAACAAACAAAAAAACAAATAAACACGCATCCGTGATCTGCCTTCTGGCAAAAAATGCAAAATTCCACATTTTTGTTGATAGGAGCTCGAAACTTCTACAGTAGGGTTCTCTGATACGCTGAATCTGATGGTGTGATTTTCGTTAAGATTCTATGACTTTTAGGGGGCATTTCCCCCTATTTTCTAAAATAACGCAAATTTTCTCAGGCTCGTAACTTTTGATGGGTAAGACTAAACTTGATGAAACTTATATATTTAAAACCAGCATTAAAATGCGATTCTTTTGATGTAGCTATTGGTATCAAAATTCCATTTTTTAGAGTTTTGGTTACTATTGAGCCGGGTCGCTCCTTACTACAGTTCGTTACCACGAACTGTTTGACTATTAACAATTCGCTGCAGTACCAAACCCCCCCCCAGACCCAAACAGCTGCTTTTGGTCATCCTCCATCCCAATCTATTCAAAGCTTTCATCTCTACACTCTCCTCTCCCAGGAAACCCCTATTTCCTTCAAATTATTTTTTTTTCGATTTCTTCCCAGCCATTCGGGGGCGACTTGCTTTTCATTTGGCTCTAGATAGTTGGCTGAAAAGGACGATCTTTGGCAATCTGACATCCTTGAACATGTCCAAGATGTCACGACCTTTCTCTCGTCATAGCCCTAGCAAGCAAGATATACCCACATTTCGTACAGATTACTTTTTGAAATGCGTGCAATAAGACCTGTACGCTTACACACATGGTTTACGCAATAAACCTTGCAAAATCATCTTTAACTAAGGTGATGAAACTAAAGAAGTCAGTTATTTTGTTGAAACAGGGCACCAAAAACATGCTTTACATCAATTTTTTTTTAACTTTCCATAACACGTGCACATTTTTGTCAAATAAATAAAGAATCCGAAGGGTATGCGGCCATTAGTATCTTATTATACCATTAGTGTCATTAGTAAATTCGATTTAAAAATATTGCCCTTTCATTAAATTTATTTTTCAATAGTCCGTATTTTTTTTTACCAAAAACGAGTTTTTTATTTTTGACTTACTAAGGGGGCTAGGATACGGAGCAAACAAAAGCGAGGGGGGATTTTAAACCTTGGGCTAATGGTATTGCACTAATGGGATTCCAATGCAACCCTCTTTATACTTCTCAACCTTTCCGCCTCAAAAGTGGCAACAAAAAGTGCCATTTTTGGGGCCGTTTGGAGTTTACGATGTAGTTATCAAGAAGAATTTATAATAGGTAGTACTTTTTACGTAAACCATTAAAGATCTCAATGCGATCTTGCGGTAGCCTGCAAGTCTTACCAGAAAATAAAATTGTAAAAAAAGAAATGAATGCTAACTTTAGTATATGCCTTGTCAACTATATAACGCTAACGAAAGGTATGCATCGTTATTTACTTGGAGTTCGTTGCTAAAAATCCTTTGATACTTTATTAAATTCTGCAAAGACAGCCGTTTTCTAAGCCCACCTAATCAAGCTGAAAGCTTTTACCCTTCAGACATCTATAATCTCAAACTCAGCACAAACCTAGTATTGTGTACCATATTTCAGCTATACCATATTTCAGCTATACCATATTTCAGCACAAACCTAGCCACCTCTTAACTTGGCATTCAAATGACGGTGTCACTAAGGTTTAAATTGACTTCATTCTCGTACGCCAGCGCTGGAGAAGCTCCGCGCAGGACTCTCGCTCTTACAACGGCGCGGACAGTCTGGGTCTGACCACAGGCTCGTTGGAGCAAAATTTTGCTACGTCTTACAACTCGAAGAAAAAACAAACCCAAGGCCGGCTTCGATATCGGTAAACTCCAAGACAAAGGATTGCGGCAGACCCTCAACCTGGAACTGACTAACCGGTTTGACGCCCTCAGCTCTAATAAAAACCTAACCCCCGATAAGAAATGGGAGACCTTTAAAACCGTGATAACAGAGACTGCCGATGAGATCCTAGGCCGAGAAAAACCAAACGACCTTACTAGATAACCGCTAGGACCCTGTCAATAGTCGGTGAGCGAAGACAAAAGATTGGCGGCCCTAAAGGAGAAACAAAGGAGCTACGCAGACAGGTAAAACTTTCTGTTCGTCTGGACCGCCGCCAAATGTGGGAAGATGCTGCCCGGTCGTTAGAGAAAGCAGCACGCTCACATGACACCCGCAAGCTTTACCAGATCCTGAAGAATTCCGTTGATATGAAAGCTGCTGTCTCAGAAATAGTCAAAAACAGATCAGGAAAAATAATTAGTTGTCAGAAGGAACGATCAGCAAGATGAAAGGATCATTTTCAGATCCTCCTAAACCCATCCCCTTCATCTGCTCATGATGCCTTTTCACCTTCTGTCCCTAAAGAGCCTTACGATATCGAGCTAGATACACTGACAAGAACCGAAATACTAAAAGCGATCAAGACCCTAAAAAAACCATAAAGCCCCAGGTGAAGACGGCCTCCCCCCGGAACTATACAAGCAATGCCCTGAGATCACTGCTGAACAGCTTCATGGCATTCTCAAAAAGTGTAGAGGAACAACTCTTTTCCAAAAGATTGGAAGACATCAGTCATCCTCTCTTTCTATAAGAAAGGTGACAAAACCGAATAAAAAAAAATTACCACGGAATAAATCTCATAGACATTGCAGTCAAAATATTCGGGATCATACTCTTGAACCGCTTCAAAGGGGCAAGGGAGGAAAGAACTCGAGGAAATCGAGCCGGGTTTCGACCAGGTAGAGGCTGCACTGATAATATTTTCGCCTTTCGCCTCATTATCCAGCAGCTTGAAAGGTACAACCTACCCCTGATCTTGATGTTCCTGGACTTCATTACCGCCTTCAACTCTGTCACTCGCCAGAAACTTTGGAAGATCTTAGAGAATGACGGAATGCCGCTGAAGTTTGTTGAACTGATAAAGGCATACTATGACGCGTCAGTGAGCCCAGTTAGAGTCTAAGGCGAAGAAACCGAAGAATTCCTGGTTCTGTTCGGAGTAAAACAAGGATGTGTCCTCTCTCCGACTCTCTTCAATTATTGCATCGATTGGGTGCTTGAAAATTCTATTTCGTCTTATCCAGGAGCGCCGATTGGACAGAATCTCTTATTGACTGACCTCGACTATGCGGATGATGTTGGCCTCCTTTCAGACCCCGTAGAAGCCCAAAATATGCTTGACAACGTGGTGGCCTGGGCAGACCTGATCGGCCTGAAAGTCAGTACAGAGAAAACGAAATTCATAGCAATTAACCACGACACAGGACCATTCTCACTAACCGTCAACCAAGTTCAACTGGAAAAAGTCAACCCTTTCAAATACATAGGCTCCCAGCTTTGTACTGATGGATCTTCCGACGCTGATATCCAACAGATAATATAGAAAGCGAAGACAGTCTTTGCCTCCCTTCGGAAACCCTTATGGTATCTCCACGAAGTCAGTGTCCGAACGAAAGTTAGAGTTTACGTGGCACTACTCCCCACCGTTCTCCTTTATGGATGCGGAACATGGTCGGTAAAACTACAGCATGAGAATACACTGAAAGTGTTTGAGCATACTTGTCTGCGAAGAATTCTCAGGGTACAGCTACGTGACCGTATCTCCAATACGGATATACGTCGAATGTGCAATATTCAGAGAAATGTTGCGCTCACTATTAAAGAACGCCGTTTGAAATGGTTGGGCCATGTATTACGGAAACCGCCAGAGTAACTGCCTCGCCAAATACTTCTAGTTGAGCCTATTAGCTCCTAGAAGAGACCCCAAGGAGGACAGAGGAATAACTGGTGGAACCTCGCCAAGTCAGACCTTGAACCTATTGGGGGGTTTCAGAAATTTCGGTCACAGATGGTCAGCTCAGTGGCTCGCTTTTGCAGAGCAGCTGGCAGAAGATCGAACAACATGGTCCAAGAAGGTTCCCGCCACAAGTGCAAGTAAGTAAGTACATTTTGCCATGCGTCAGTTTCCACCCTGTTCCTGTAAAATTGTAAAATTAAATTAATGCTGACAAAACACATGGAATGTATACAATTTGTGCTATATAGGTTCTTACCTCTTATTTACCTCACCCAAGAAGTGAAATTATGTCAATCCTAATGAAATATACCTAAGTATTATGAAAATATAATACTTTAGAAACAAATTTCGGCTATATATTTCCATGTTAGGGGTGGACAGGTGGCGGTGGTGGTGATAAACAGTGGCATAATTTTATCAAAATCCTGGGGAGGGGCTAACTTTGAGCCAATTTTCCCAAATCAAGCGAAAATGACGGTAAAAACTAAAAAATAAGCCATTTGGTACCATAAAGGTACTATTTAGTACTATAAAGGTACTTTATAATACTATAAGGATAAATATTTAAAAAAAAATAATCTGTTTCTGTTGATGCTTGATTTATGCAGATATCCTAGTTTTGAACATATAAAAGAAACTAAATTTCAGCTAGGGGGGGGGGGAACAGGGGTCTGTTTGGTCTTTTTTAGGAGAATGTTTTATCTTTTTTACATTTAATCTTGTTTATTAATCAATGTTTGTCACTGTTCATTTTGCTTTCTTAAACCTAAAAATGGAAAAAAGGCGAAATATCTGTTAAAACGACCGTTAAAAAGAAAAAAAGGCCGTGTCTGTTTTTCGGTAGAAAAAAAATCTGAAAAAAATAAACGGAATCGCGCTTTTTCTCTGTTTCTGTTAGAATCTTTTTCTGTTCCATTCTTCAGTTGTCATTTTTTAGCGTTTCTGTTTTAGCCGACCCCTATAGATTCCAGGACGAGAATTTGAAAGAAACTTCCCAGGAACATTTTGAATATTAAATCGGAGAGTTTAAAATCTGACAATGTGGAAGATGGATGGCATATTTTTAGGAAAACAATTTGTAAAGTTGCTGATGGTATCTTAGGGAAGAAAGTTGAGAGCACAGTTAGGAATATTAGTGAAAAAGCTTTATGTTTAATAGAGAAGAAAAAAGGCTTGTACAAGAATTATCTGAGTGATAGATTATATGAAGATAAAAGGAATGTAAAGAAAGTGGAGAAAGCATGAAGTATCTAGTAATTTTAGGAAAACCATAACTAAACAACTACATGAAAAAAATGATAACAATGAGTGTGGTAATTACTGAGGCATTAGACTGGTCTCTGTAGTTAGCAAATTACTTGGTAATATGATAATTTTTAGACTGAGAGATGCTGTAGACAAAGTTATAAGAGACGTAAGTGCGGTTTTAGAAAAGGTACAGGACGTGTTGACCAAATTTTCCCATTTAGGTTACACCTTTGGTCTTCGGTTTTATAGATTATGAACGAGCGTTTGATTCTGTTGATAGAAGAGCTTTAGCGAAGGTCTTATTCTTGTATGTTATAACAGACAAACATATTTAAGTGATTAGTGCTATGTACGAAAATAACACTACTGCGGTTAAAGTAGGAAATGAGATTATCAGGTGGTTTCGTAACAAATCAGGAGATAAGCAGGGCTTGGTTCTGTCCCCCTTTATATGGATCATTTTGATGGCCTTTGTCTTAAGGAGCACAGGAAAGGCAATGGGAGACCACGGAATCAAAAGGGAAGGAAAAACTCTCCTGGACTTAGATTTGCTGATGATTTAAGCATCGTAAATGAAAGTGTAAGCAAAACGAATGAACTTTTAGATGTTTTGCGAGTTCAGGGTGCTAGAATAGGTTTGAAAATTAATGTTAAGAAGACCAAGTCACGAAAGCTAGGAACAAGTGAAGATGAAAACGCAACATTGGGCAACGAAAAGATTGATCAGGTGGAAAGCTTCACTTATCTTGGTAGTTTTATTAGTAGATACTATTGGAGCAGCGAATACGGTGGGAGCTGTGAAGAGCAGTGAAAGTAGAATAGCCAAGGCTCTGGGTGTTTTTTGTTTTTTTCAGGAAAAAAAAAGTTTCGAAGAGTACAAACCAAGATTAGAATATTGGAAGCTACAGTGATGACAGTGGTCAAATATGGCTCTGAAGCATGGACGCTCCGGAAGGCGGATGAAGATTTGCTAGATATTTTCCAGAGAGATTGCCCAAGGATTGTTATGGGTACCCGGCTTACTAACCGTGTTTCAAACAGTAGGCTGTACGAAAAGTGTGGTTCAGTCCTGCTTTCTAGGATTATCATGAAAGAAAGGTTGATATCGCTAGGGCACGTTCTACGAATGAAGGATGACAGATTGCCGAAAATTGTCCTTTTCGGCCAACGGTCTAAGGCTAAACGGAAAGCAGGTCAACCGCAATTGTGGTGGGAGGATTTCATAAAGAAAGGTTTAAAGGAAACGGGAACTTCGTGAGAGGGTGTAAAGAGGGGAGCTTTGAATAGTTTGGGATGGAGGAGGAGCGCGCGCAGCTGTATTGGTCTTGGGTGGCTTGGTGCTGCGGTGAGTTATTAGTAGTAGTAGTAAAAAGAAATAAAGGGATTTACTGTTACTCTTGATTCTTAAATATGAATGTTTGAGTGGATATAAACTGTATTGATTGTTTGAAACTGTTGCGAATGGTTAGGAATGCCAAAGCATAGCCAAAAAAACTGTAAAGTTCTGTAATTTTGAAATCCGGCCAAAGGAAATAGGACGATCTTAATATGGTTAGTAAGTCTTCAAGCAGTCAAAGCTATCAAGGAGCCCCCCCCCCAAAGTCGAGAGAACATCATCATTCTGACTATCCTGCCCATCATAGCCCGCCCCAGAATCTTTTCTTGATAATGATACTGGAAGATATATTGGTGTAATCCATACTATTGGCAACCGAATAAAGTGCGAATTATTGGAAAGATCTCGGAAACCCCCGAACTGGGATTTCCACATTTTACAATATTCTATGCACATTTGTTACCGCATTCTACACACATTTGTTACCACATTCTATGCACATGAAACAGTGAAAGGCGAAAAGTGTCTGAGGCATTTCCACATTGAGGCTTTATCACTGGCTTGTATATTCTAAAGTAATTTTTTTTTTTGTTGTAAATATTGTGTTCTGTGGAACTATGGCCGCCGGGGGTACAAATAAACATGTCACTTTTCAAATGCTGGCAACACAATCTTTAATCAAGTTTACAAATTAATAGGGAAAGAAGCTGAGCTTGTAGCACATTGGGCTTCCACATACCATTGCAATGCTGTTGAAGCTGGTAAATGCTTTATCAAGGCCTAAAACACGGCTGGCAAATCTGTGCATAACCATGTAAATGAACATCACTTGAAACGAGTAAATAAAAATAGAGTTGGGTTGAAGCCTATAGTAGTCTATTGTGTCTCTTGGACTGCAGAACACTTTAATCAGAGGTCACAGGGATGTTGGCAATATTTACACGACAAACAATATTTCCCTGTCAAAAGAGTGAAACTTCTGAAAACTTCTGCGTTATCGTGTGAACAGCAGGAACGATGGGCTAAAAGAGGATTTGAAAACAGAGGGCACGAATACTCCGTAAATAAGTTAAACATTGCAAAATCAACTGATTGAGGGTTGTGGAAAAGAGATTCTCACAGCAATTTTATGATGAGTGAAGAAAGCCAATCACTACAATATCGTTTTTGATGAGACAATTGATGAGTCCCATAGGTGACAGCTAAGTTTATCTCTTTGCTATAGTCACGAGAAAAAAAAGGCACAAGAATTTCACTGGATTTGTAGACGGCTCTGAGAGAATATTTGTAAATGACCAAATGATTGGCTATTTGATGAGTAATTGGGCAGTTAGTTGTATGCTTGTTAAAGAAAATGGGCCGAAATTTACTCGAGAGTGCAGGAATTGACACTAACAGTTGTGAAGCAATGATATCGACTAAATGTGGAGCAGTGGTCATTCAACCACTGGAGCAGTGGTTTCAAGGGCATAACATATTTTCTTCTTAAATTTAACAGGGAAAACATCAGGGAAGATCAGAATTTAAATTCTAATTTTTTTTTAGCTGTAAGTCATTGATCTTATTTACAGTGGTTCGCCACTGAAAATTATGAATTAGAGTAGGCCTAATTTATGAACTCGAGAAAGTCCTTCGTAGGTCTGAACGAGCTTCACGGCAAGCATAATGAGACATTCCTCTAAAACGGAAGATATTCACAGAGCCAAGATGAAAAATTTTCTCGTCCAAATCCTGGTCAGAGTAAAATTGCTTCTCAGCGACACATTCTTGATCAAGGTTGAAGGTAAGGCAACTCACCTGAAGCCAATTATATACCAGATTACCAGAATTTAAGGAGACGTACCAAACCTTGTCTCAAATCATCAGAATACTGGAGTTTATTAACAAACTTTCAGATAATGTTTCTGGTTCTGGTGAGACACCTGCTATGCTGGTAGAACATCCTATCTGTCACAGCAATCTTTCCTTGCAAAGCCTTATCTCTAGAAAAAAGTTAAAAAGAGGACGGTCATTACTTGCTGATCTTGCATGTGCGCTATAATTCCATAGCTGAGGTTAAGTTCCTTCCATCTACCGAATTGTATTTTTAAAACTTGTTACACAGAGTTTTTCTGACTGGAAACGCTTTGAAAATTTTCTGAAAATCGGCCAAAATGACAATTTTTCTATTTTTTAAGCAAGTTTATATCCTACTCCCGGGAAACGTTTAAGCAATATCACAATGATGGTTCACTCAATGAATAGATCTGAAACTAATGAAGGCAACAATATATGTATCTTGTCCTTTTGGTGCAATGTTACAAACCTGTCACCTCTTATTTTACCTGAATTTATCTTATCACCTTATTTTCCTATCGTGTTTTTACTCTAGGCTGATTACATAACACTGGAGGTATTGATACTCCCGCCCTTTCCCCAATAGGTAAACTTGAGCATCCAAAAAAGGTTGATTCTTGGAAAAAAAAAGCTAAAAACAGTGGCGGCATTTCGATATCAGATGATCAAAAATATGTGGTCACCAGATATCAATAATCTGAAATCAATAAAAATACTAAATAAAATAAAGAGGCATTGCCTTCACCATTCTCACACTAAAACTCTACTAAAGAAGAAGAAGAAAAATAAAGATTTGCGCCTAGAAATTAAATTTGAATTTCAACCTAAAAAGATTGAAATGAAATTTCAAATCAATGAATTGAACACTGATTTGAGTCCAAACATCAAATAAAACATACCCTAGCTTCTTCGGGCTCCGGACTAGCAGAATCAGGTCCATGTGTAACTTCATTGCTTGGTTGAGGAAGACGATCATAATGTCGTTCCACACTATGAGAGCTTCTAATGTATAACGATGATCCAAAATCAGGTTGATGGTAGCGAGCTCCTTCCCGAGGGCTAACAGGACAGGAGTTAGCTGCACTATAAAATATACTGTTAATCAAACCTTCATAAAACAACAATAGCGAAATATAATACTAAATATAATGTGTTAAGAGGTAATTAATTGGTTAGAAAAAAAGTAAATGAAAGAAGAAGAAAAGAACTGTTTCCCTGCTTTAGCAAGTGAGATAAACAAGCACTTGAACAAGGTCTTGACCTTACTCACCAATCCAATTACCTAGGACAAAACAGTATAAACAAACAGTCAACTAAGTCAACTAAATGGATAAGTCCAAATCCATGCAAAGTTATCATTAATAAATGTAAGCCGTTGTAAAATTGCAAGCAAAAGTACCTTAAGTCTAATGAGATATTCCCAAGTGATTACTTAATATTAGGGCTCCTCAGAGGAATACCACCTACCTAAATGGGTTTCAGCACATTAACTTCCTTACCTGGCAAGGCGGAGTGCCTACCATGAAGCTCTTTTATAGTATCCCCATGTCAGGTAAAACGAACTGCCTCTTTTGGCAGTTATCTTATGTAATAAATCAAGTGTCAGTTTATTTGTTCTCTCTAACAGTGATTTAGAGCTGAACTATTCAAGGTATAAATGTGATTTTTTTTTTTTTTTTTTTTTGCAGAATAGCTATGCAGTCATGAGAACGCAAATTAGATTATATAATTCCAAGAAATGGTAATCTTATGAGTATGTTGATGTATTTCATAAATACTGTCATATATTTTGTTAGTGGAATACAATAACAATTTTCTGCTCTAAGAAAATACATTTAAGCAATAAATATCTATGTACAATATTCAATAAAAAAGATGGTCAAAAGAAAGTAATATTGTAATATGGTTTTACAAACCATATGTTAAAAGAGAAAGGTAAAGCCCAAAAAAGCAGTAGAAGAGCATGAAAAAAAAGTAGAAAGAAAGGGTGAGAAATTGACCGAAAAAAATGAAAAAGGGGAACTGAGGATGTAGTAGTAGATGATACAGACGCAAAAGTTTCAAGACAGTAATTTTAATCAAAACAGTCAAAAGATCCAAAAATTCACCTCTAAGTCAACATAGCAAGTGCAACCCCAATAGTAAGAGCCCCATTTCATGGAGATGGCGCATTTTCATACACATAAATATATTTTAATAGATAAGTGGACATTCCAAACCTTGCTGAAACCTGTCACACAAAGATTTTACACTGTTTGAAGGAAGGGTTGAAAGTAAGGCTTGTACCCCTCCCACTCCCCTAATTCCCATAAAAAGACATGTTTTATCTCTTTGAAATCATGCTCATTCAGAGAATATTTAGGGATTAGCCTAAAATAATAAAATATTATTCATCAAAAATCATTCAAATTGAAGCAAGTCTTTCCAAAATTAAGGACATTAATTATACTAAAAATTTGGGACTAATATTGCAATTAAGACTTGCAAAAACGAAAAATGTTAAATGTATATTCTACAAACGGTAGGTATTTCATAATTTATTAAGTATATTACATATTTAATGCTAATATTGCAACAAAGACGTACAGCTTCAAAAAATGTTAAATATATATGTTACAGACTGTATCCATTTCACTATTTGTTAAAGTTGGTTTCATTCAAGGATTTAGAATTTGTATGATTCGAGGGCCCAAGGAGAAAGCCCTGGATCAGCACTATATCCATCATACCCATGCCACCCCTGAAACCAATGTCATACATATGAAACCAATGTCATACATATAGACAGGCTGTACCCCTTTCCACTCATCATCATTCAAGAATTATCAAAGAAAAGGTCCTAAAAAGATTAAATAGTAACTGTTAAAAATTATTGAAATTGCAGCATGACCGATGTAAATGAAAAAAAAAAATTTTAATATTTCACCAATGATGCTTGATTTGTATGAAACTGGGTATTCAAGGGCGTCACAGATTGATTGCACGTTCGATGCTAATATTTCGATATAGAAGTTTAAAATCAAAATAACTCTTACAAACAATTTTCAAAATATATTTGATTTTCAACAAAGTTGGTAATTAAGACTGAGCTTACTGCTTACAAATGTGGGGTTTATATCACAATTTATGTGCCACCAATGAAAGTACATGAAGTAGGTATTTTACAAATGGCAGACAAGTGGCATCTAGCTGAAATTTGAGTTATGCAAGATTTCAAATGTTCTAGTATAATAAGTGGGCCGAAAATCAGCTATTGGTCTTGAATTCAATCCCAGTGCACCCTTTCCCTAAACCTTGTGCATACAGTCACTTTGTACCTCTTTCGAGTTGTGATCATTTGGGAGAAACAGCCTGAAATAACTGTTCTGCATTGTAACACGTTACATTTTCCCAAATTGCGTTTGACTACTAGCAAACTTATGACTGTCTGAGCTTGCTGGTTACCAATCTGAGGCTAATACTGCAACACAAAAGTTCAAAATCGAAAACTTATTTAGTACATATTTCACAAACAGGACTTAGTTTTCACAAAGCAGGTAATCAAGGATATATGAGGTTTGTAATAATAAAAATTTACAAATATACTTAAGATTAGGACTTGAGTCATTTTTCTTTTTACTCATGATTATCCAAGAATCATTTAAGAAGTTGTCAAAAATTATTAAGTGCAATTTCGCAATATAGAAGCACAAAGTGAAACCCTATTACATATATGTTTGAAAATTGGTGTTTGATTTCCATCAAGGATGGTTATAAAATTTTCTGAGCTTGTTGATCTTTCCAATATCTAGTCCAGCAACAGCAAAAAATTCCAAAACTAAGTATTTGAGCAATAGAAATGATTTTCGCAATAAAATGTTCATAGAAATTCGCTTAATGACGTATCCAAAATCCGTAACAATCACCATTGCAGAAATACCCCCTTTTTCAGGGAAAATGGGAAACATTTTTGAATTTGAATTTTTGCAATGTTTTCTGGAATTAAAACTCGTTTCCTATTAATTTCGGCGCAAGACCAAAATGGCATCGAAATTAAAAATTCTGATACCCCATTTCTACCCTAAGCAAGGTCAGAAGGGGGGGATATCAGAATCTTCTTTGAGAAGTATTCGTGCACAAATAAACACCCGACGTTCAGAAAAACTGGCTTAATAATATACCCAAAATCACTTGAAATCACCCTTGTAGAAAAACATTTTTTTTTAGTTAAAAGAGGGAGGAAAGAGGGAAATCTCGAATTTTAATTTCTACAACATTTTCTGGATTGAAAGGTCATTTCCTACTAATTGGTCCGGTAAGAACTAAAATGACATCGGAGTTGGACAATACCATCATTACATACCCCATTTCCAACGTAAGCGAGGTCAGAGGGGAGGGTATACAAAGTGATATATAAAGTGATATACAGATATACAAAGTGCAGAAGTACCCCTTTTTCAGGGACGAGAAAGAGAAAAGAGGAGGATAAGTCGATTTTAAATTTCAACAATATTTTCTGGATTGAAAGTCATTTATTATTATTTCAGTCCGGCGATAGCAAAAGACATCAGGATCGGGAAATTACCTTATCTAGTACCTCATTTCCATCCTAAGTAAGGTCAGAAGAAGTAAAAATACCATGTGTGCGTGTTTGTTTGTTTTCTTTTTATCTGAGCAGCATTTCACTGAAATTTCATCCCCATTAAACCAAATCTGAACAGATGATTATTCTCTTTTATTCTGAACCTGATTTCACCAGAAGTTCCCCGTTCAAAAACATACCCCCCCCCTCCTGCAATTTATATTCAGCGCACAGTGACCAGTGCACAATTTTAAACCCCGCACAAATATAGATTGCGCCATCTAGTTTCATCTGAATAGCAGAAGATCAATATACTTGCTGATAAAAGTCGATTCTGGAAAATACTTAAAATACACTCCATCTCAAATAGGATGTGGGCAGATGATGTGGGTAACTGGATTTTGAATAGAGACCTGTTTAACTGGAAATTATACCAATACCGCTCCGTCTTGCTGATATACTTCGCGAAACCCGAGCAAGCACCTTTTTATTTCCAGACTAAAATTTCTGCAGGCTCTGCTAGGCTCTGAAAAGATTTTTGGCATGTACTAATTGAACAGGAAGCTACCATCAAAGGTTAAAAAGTCGCTATTGTTCGTCCATGCTTATTCATGACATGACACTACTTCGTGATTGTAGGTTGTTGGCAAAACTTCAGTACTGAACGTTAGAGCTGATGCCAGATTTACTAAAACCAGTCAGATATTTAACTGCAACCTAGTCAAAAGTTATCTACAGCCCATAGTAACCGAACAATCGAAAAGTGTTTCGAAAAAACATAACAAATAAATAGTGCAATGAGAAATTGTTTTTTCCTATGTTCTGTAACTTGATGATGAGCCTGCGTTATATTAATAAGAAAATTCACATGTGACCAAAGATTTAAAAGGCCCTGGAATTTGTCTTAAATCGCAAAAATTGTTATTAGAGAAAAACTGTACACAATGGGTGGTGAAAAGTAAACATACATGCACACATAATACGTGTACACATACACATACGTGTAGACATAATGTATATTTTCAGCGAACAAGGAAGAACTGATTGTGGCAGGCGACAAGGATCTTCAACGCTTGTACAGAGCTAGATGCGAGGAATCGTTACCTGAATTCTGGCAGCGTCTGTTCATACAAAAGTAGCCATTGTGGCAAGTTTTGTCCATACCAAACATTTACCCCACAGGCCTACTGCTCAAAAGTACCACTACCTGTGTCTTTATTATCAAGTGACGACATGATTGCGCTCAGCAACATCTCTAGTCCCTGAAAACTGGGGCAAGAAACTTTCGTCAACGGTTATAAACCCACTGTGACCAATATTCCGACTGTTCCTTAAGGTCTTTTCAAACTGATTCACTGCAGCTGTAAAGTTGACTGTGGTGGCTATCGGTACACTTTCAAAAGGAGTGACCTTTTCTCAGCTATTTCTTTTAGCCAGTGCTATGGAATAATCTGCCTCAACGTTCCAACGTATTGTAAATAGCCCATTCAAATCTTGGGTTCCATATATATATTTTAATACAATGACAGGCATATCCATCTTCTTCATATCAGAGCCAAGTATGTGTTTTTATTCAATAAGATTAGAGGGCTAAAGCAGAACCCTTGGGCTCAAACTTTCCAAAACCCTCACCCACACCGAAATTTTGTAATTAATCCGCACCAAAATTTTGCTTTCTTATTCCCAAAAGAATAAGAAAATAATGATCAGGGTATTATAAACTAAATTCATGTGTATGTATCAAAGTTTTAGTAAAACTCACAAAAAATCAAAATCTTATAACTGGTCAAAGATAGAATGAGTAGACCCTGGCAAGAATATTCTTTTGGCATGATTCATTTTCTCTTGGAAGCCATTTTTCAGCTTAAGTAGTAAAAACAGAAATGTTAAGCTTAAATGCAAAGACTAGAAATGTCCATATTTACAAAGGCATTCTTCAGTCTTTTTGAACCCGAAGAACAACAAAAACAGAAGAAATCCCATAGAAAGTTTCACATCTAGACAGCAATACAAACTAGGGTTCATTGTATTATATTTTAAATTCTTGGTCCAGAGATAGATAGGGGACCAACTCCAGTTCAAAGATAATCAATTACCTCCCATCAACAAAACAAATTAAACTCATTTCCCAGTGGATGCACGACAAATATTACAGTCATGACAGTCAATATCTCGCAAAATGATTGCGCAAATATACTCTTCAACACTTAGTTCCTTAGTTTCTTTTAACAGACTTTAAACAGATCTATCCCCTTAAAGAGGTAGTCATTAATAAGCAATTATTATCTTCTAGTTTTCAATGGTAAGTAAAACATAAGTTCCCTGATGCCAAAAGACTTCAAGCTCAAAATTCAGCTTATATGACAAATAAACAAAATATTCAATGGAAGTTGAGATATCATATTCACTAGTCCTGTGCATAAGGGATCGTCCAGAGTTCTTTTTTCCGACGATCCTGCAGAAAGATTGGGAACTATAGCCAAAAGCTGCAATTTGTTTGTGCTTTGCCTATCTCCAAAAGGAAAAATCATCCACACCCCCCTTTTTTGGTTAAAAAATTGTAAATTTAAATGTTATGATCTTAAACAGAACCTAGTACATACTTACAAAGAAGGTTCTAAACACAACGATTTATTTGTGATAAATCAATATTGAACTACAAAGGAAAAAGGACCTCTAATAACAAGAAACTTACCTTATTGTACCAGTAGGGGAAGGACACGGACTAACATCTGTTGGAATATAAAGTCTCAATGGTTCTAATCGTTTTCCAACTGCTTCATTTGTTGGCATTGGTGCTTGCTTGATCACAGATGAATAAATAAGAGCTGAATTTTTTATTTCAGCGCTTTCAAGTCCATCTACCAACAAAGACTCGAATAAAAGTTTAATAGTCGTACTAGGGAATCGCAGTGTACACCTAAAAATGGAAATTATTTTATCCATCAAAATTTGGTTTCTTTCTCAGCAAACACTAAAAATTAGATAATGTTAAACTAAGTCTTGTATAAGCATCTGACTATACTGGCAAAATTAAATAGGCTACTTTCAGGCTTACGGTATGTTTTGGTGAATTTATACTGGTGCCATAATAGGAAGCTTTTACTTATTTTAACATTATTTTTCCAATCAAAGAAACGAAATACTCCACTCTTATTTAAAACAGATCCATAGGCCTATTGAATATTTTCTTACACAAAGTCATCAGTATTTTTATTATTAATATTATTACGCACTGTGATATTCAGCCACCAGAACAAATTTTAATATCTGTCAAAACCCTAATTTAGATTCGAATTCTAATGAGTTGTCTGGGTAAAACTGGCCAGTCTTCATCTCCCCCTAGCTATGTCATGAGCATCCTGTAAAATATTACAACAAAAGGTTTATGGATTAAAAGACCTTGCTATTTTGCAGGAATTCAGATTATGCACACTGCTTGAACTTAGCGACCATTCAAGGGAAGTCATAAAGGGCAGGCTAGTTTATTTGTTGTTGTTTTTTTTTTTAATGTTTCCCCTTTTTGATAGCTTATTATCAAAGACGCCATTTTTACTAGTGTTTCTGTGTTAAGAATGTATTCTAAGCTATATATCAAATTTAATTAAACACTAAATTTGTCTATTGCATACTCGAAGTAAGCCATCACTGCACTCACTTCTCCGGCAATGATCTTTTCCAGATGAGATGGAATATTTTAACTTTCGCTAAATTAAGAAAAAAGACCAATGTTTATACTGCAACAGACAAAGATCAGCCTGAGTAGAGGAGTGACTGCTTACCCTGTCCAAACTACTTCTTTGCAATGTTCATGTTTTGCTTATGCTTTATTGAAAGTGACACATTTAAAAATAGTTTTCTTGAATACAAAAGATAATACTTGTTTTGTAAACAAAAAGAAATCGAAAATATTATAAGACGTTTTTTAATGTCATTGGCAGCCCCTTTCTTCAAAAAAGATAGGAAGTTGCTAGAGGATGTCCAGCGTCGTGCCACTAAGATGGTTACCAACATGAATAAATTTCCATACGAAGAAAGACTACGTCGTTTGAAGCTGCCAACGCTGACATACCGACGGAAAAGGGGTGACATTATTTTAACCAAAAAAATCCTCTCTAAAAATACCCTTCCCGGTCTCTTTGCACAGCCCTTGCATTCTGGTACTAGAGGACATTCTTTGAAGCTCTCCATGCAGCGTCCACGAGTAGACATAGAAGCCACTTCTTCAGCCAAAGAATCATCAATATGTGGAACCAGCTCTCTGAAGAAACAGTTTCTGCTACTTCAATTGACATGTTCAAGTCCCACCTTGATAGGGAATGGCTCTGCCAGGAGTTCCTTTACAATTGGGAAGCTGCAGAGTCCTCCACAAGAGTCTAATCTAACAGTCACAATCTACACCAAACGAATTCTTTTTTTTTTCTCATGGAGCATCACAAGGATGGATAATCCTTATATCGCTCCAAGCTGCGATTTAAGGTAATTTAAGGTAATCACATCATTTGTTATGATGAAGTGAGCATTCAGTAAAGTACAGGCAACCATTTAGTGTTTTATTCTTTAGCTATTTATTCTTTTCTTATTATACTAGAAATAAAAACATGTGTTTACATGAAAATAACGAGTGATTTTAAGATTTGAAGTTGGTAAAATATTACATAAATATGCTTTAAAGAGAATAAGAAGATTTTCAAAAGTAGCTATTCATAACCCCCAAAGTAGAACCATAATTGTTTGTCTTCAATCACCTTGCAACCTACTGGCAGGGGCGCAGATAAAGGGGGAGTGGGCAGGGTCCCCTTAAAGTTCCACAATATTTTGAAAAAAAGTTAGAGTTGCATTGTCTTGAGATAAATCAAAATGGAAGATATATTGTTTGTCTTTAATTGACTTGAGACTTTCAGAGTAAGTAGACAGGGCATAGAGGACCTCAATGAGAGTAGCAAAATCGGAAAGAAGGCTATCCTCTTTCAGTTTGTCTACAGTTTGTTTAAATTTGGTGATTGTACTTTTTCAGGACAAATCAAGCAGATGAGCAAAAAAAAAAATCAAATTTGCTGCACTAAGAATTGATATAAACAATATTTGCCTTCCTCATTAATGTCCCTTCAGCTCAGTTTTATGCAGCTTACAAAGAAATTTTCTTGAAACTTTAAAGTTTCTTTTTGGATCAATATGTGATGTCTTCACTATAACTGTAGATCAAAAAGTGCCCACTTTTTATCTTTATGATCAGAAATTTCCTCACCATCCACACCAATTTCTGAAGGAAAAATACTATTGAAAAAATAATAGACAGAACTAAGGCTTATTGAACATTTTGTCGAAAATTTATTTTGAAATCCAAAATTTTCCTTCCTAAGTATTAGTGCTCATTTTTTTTTTTTTTTTTTTTTTTTTTTTTTTTTTACAATTTGCTATTATTCCTACAATCAATCCAAACAGCAATATACCAATTAAATCTAAAGCAAATGAAATCATTTTAAAAACCTCAAAGTACAAGAAAATTGCATTATCTTGCCTTAAAGGAAAGATAAGTGACTTATGCTGATTTGAACAAGGTTTCTAACTACATAACTTATAAATATAATGGTATTGTTTAGCCAAATAAAACACTGGAGCTAGCATTTTTCAGTCATGCAGAGAGAATCAAAAACAAACTAAAAAAAAAAATCAAACGAGAATATAATTCCTCAGCTTTTCAAGTGAGTAGGAAACTTGCAAAGTGAGATGGGAGACATAAATCACAGTGGCCAGATATAAAGCTACTGAGGTTAAACTTAGAGGGACTAGGAATTGTAACTTAAGTGACAACATGATATACTGGTTGAAAGTTAGTGGGGTTTAGAATCCCAAGGTATTTTTTAGTTTACACTCAAACTACCTACAACCACAAGAGTAAAAAAAAAAAGGAAAAAAAGAAGATGAAAAACAAGACCCAAATCCCTCTAAGAAATATTGTAACAAGTGTGACATGAAGCTGTCCTTGACATAACCTTTACAAAATCTACAAAAACTGTTAGAATTTTTAGTGTAACTTTTTATGTTTCTAGGTTTTTTCCTTCCACCTCCTAGACAAAAGCCTTCTGTGAATGTGGCTGGTGATATTTTTTTTCTAAAATAGACTTCAATTTTATCTAAAACGAACTAAAGAAAAAGGGCATAAGGAAAGATAGCTATATATTTATCATAACAGATCTACAATGAATGAAGGAACCATGTTGGGGGCTGTAGCAATCAACCAAGGGGAAACATACGACAAAGTACAAAAAGATATACTTGGAGAAGGACTTCCCAAATAACGATTTACTGAACAAATCAGGACATTAATTGATAAGCTTCTAGACAGTTGAAGACAAATAGAACCAGAGAGCAAACCCACAGTAAGCTTAACTCGGCTATTTATTATTTCTTTGCATATCACAGCATTAAAACTCACAAAACCACATAGGCTTTTTACTAGTGGACCATAAACAACTGGAATAAACATTTGCTGAAGTTACAAAAGCTTCAACTTAAGTGACTATCAAAATGAAGCTTCAGCTTAAGTGACTATCAAAATGAAGCTTCAGCTTAAGTGACTATCAAAATGTTTTTGCCATTACAAAGTCACCCTTATCATTTCCTAAACCAGTAATCATACATTTCTCACTACTAGGCTATAGCAGCCAAATTCTATACAATACTTGTACTTCTAAACAACATACTTATAAAATCATATGACCATAGACAAGAAAATGAGCATCATGCAAAAATCATGTGGTGCAACTCAGGGCAGCATAGACAACATCCTCCTAGAATCCTGTATCTGGTACATCAGAACAATAAGTAGGTAAGCTGTAATCTCCTCTGCAACTTGCTCAAAAAACTCCTATTCAGCAGAGTAGAAACTGAAAAAAACAGCAATCTACCTAGCAACAAGAGGTAGGAAAATAAGATAGACAGAAGAGTCCCATGCAAGAGATAGGACTTGCACAGACAGAAAAGAGATATAACTTTGTAACTACAAAATCTATATATATAAAAATAAGTTGTCTGTCTGTCAGGTGACGTCATGTTTCTGTGTCGACTGACGTCATGAAGTTAGTTGTCGTCATTTTTGCTATGACGGTGACGTCATTAAAGATATTTAAGACATATATGTTCACGTAGAAATCTATTAATGTTTAAGTTTAAAATGACTGATGAACTTACAATGGCAAAAGCCGATGAAGATGCTCAAAGAGTCTATGCCAAAAAACTTGCTGCTGATAGAGAAAGTCAGAAAAGAAAGCGTGCCGAGGAATCAAAAGAACAGCAAGGAAACAGGCTTGAGGCTAAAGAACGCAAAACCGCGCAGTTAGATGAAGATCCACCTGGACAGCAAGAGTCAAAACATATCAAAACTGAAAATGATAGCAATGATGATTGGATTTGGGATTTTGACTTGGATAAGGTCATCAATGCCTACAAGATTTTAGTTAAAAAAAACAAAGGTTCGGCGATATGTATTTCATAGTGAAGCTGAAAAATAAAGAAGAAAAAGAAAACTGAAAAAAGAAAAAATGTAAAAAACTAAAAAATACTAAAAAGAAAAAACACTCAAAGAGAAATTACAGACCGGGACAGAGGGAATATAAATAATGACCGGGACACTCAAAGAGAAATTACAGACTGGGATACCGGGACACAAATGACGACTGGGACACAGGGAATATAAATGACGACCAGGACACAGATATTTAAGAATATCGTTCAAAGACAAGTTTTTAATTGTAAGAAGACCGTTGAAAGAGAAATTTCTAATTGTAAAATGACTGAAGAACCTACAATGGCAACACCCGAGGAAGCTGCTCAAAACGAATGTATTCAAGCCGAAGTAGCTGAGTTGGTAAAGCGTTATGTTTCAGGTTCTAGGTCCGAGAGGCTCTAGGTTTGAACCTTGGCTTTAGCATTAATACAAAAGAAGAAAAAAACTAAAAAAGGTAAAAACTACAAAAAAATGTTTCTGTGTCAACTGACGTCATGAAGTTAGTTGTCGTCATTTTTGCTATGACGGTGACGTCATTAAAGATATTTAAGACGTATATGTTCACGTAAAAATCTATTAATGTTTAAGTTTAAAATGACTGATGAACTTACAATGGCAAAAGCCAATGAAGATGCTCAAAGAGTCTATGCCAAAAAACTTGCTGCTGATAGAGAAAGTCAGAAAAGAAAGCGTGCCGAGGAATCAAAAGAACAGCAAGGAAACAGGCTTGAGGCTAAAGAACGCAAAACCGCGCAGTTAGATGAAGATACACCTGGACAGCGAGAGTCAAAACATATCAAAACTGAAAATGATAGCAATGATGATTGGGTTTGGGATTTTGACTTGGATAAGGTCATCAATGCCTACCAGATTTTAGTTAAAAAAACAAAGGTTCGGCGATATGTATTTCATAGTGAAGCTGAAAAATAAAGAAGAAAAAGAAAACTGAAAAAAGAAAAAATGTAAAAAACTAAAAAATACTAAAAAGAAAAAACACTAAAAGAGAAATTACAGACCGGGACAGAGGGAATATAAATAATGACCGGGACACTCAAACAGAAATTACAGACTGGGATACCGGGACACAAATGACGACTGGGACACAGGGAATATAAATGACGACCAGGACACAGGTATTTAAGAATATCGTTCAAAGACAAATTTTTAATTGTAAGAAGACCGTTGAAAGAGAAATTTCTAATTGTAAGATCACTGAAGAACCTACAATGGCAACACCCGAGGAAGCTGCTCAAAACGAATTTATTCAAGCCGAAGAAGCTGAGTTGGTAAAGCGTTATGTTTCAGGTTCTAGGTCCGAGAGGCTCCAGGTTTGAACCATGGCTTTAGCATTAATACAAAAGAAGAAAAAAACTAAAAAAGGTAAAAACTACAAAAAAAATGTTTCTGTGTCGACTGACGTCATGAAGTTAGTTGTCGTCATTTTTGCTATGACGGTGACGTCATTAAAGATATTTAAGACATATATGTTCACGTAAAAATCTATTAATGTTTAAGTTTAAAATGACTGATGAACTTACAATGGCAAAATCTGATGAAGATGCTCAAAGAGTTTATGCCAAAAAACTTGCTGCTGATAGAGAAAGTCAGAAAAGAAAGCGTGCCGAGGAATCAAAAGAACAGCAAGGAAACAGGCTTGAGGCTAAAGAACGCAAAACCGCGCAGTTAGATGAAGATCCACCTGGACAGCGAGAGTCAAAACATATCAAAACTGAAAATGATAGCGATGATGATTGGGTTTGGGATTTTGACTTGGAAAAGGTCATCAATGCCTACCAGATTTTAGTTAAAAAAACAAAGGTTCGGCGATATGTATTTCATAGTGAAGCTGAAAAATAAAGAAGAAAAAGAAAACTGAAAAAAGAAAAAATGTAAAAAACTAAAAAATACTAAAAAGAAAAAACACTCAAAGAGAAATTACAGACCGGGACAGAGGGAATATAAATAACGACCGGGACACGCAAAGAGAAATTACAGACTGGGATACCGGGACACAAATGACGACCGGGACACAGGGAATATAAATGACGACCAGGACACAGGTATTTAAGAATATCGTTCAAAGACAAATTTTTAATTGTAAGAAGACCGCTGAAAGAGAAATTTCTAATTGTAAAATGACTGAAGATCCTACAATGGCAACACCCGAGGAAGCTGCTCAAAACGAATGTATTCAAGCCGAAGTAGCTGAGTTGGTAAAGCGTATGTTTCAGGTTCTAGGTCCGAGAGGCTCCAGGTTTGAACCTTGGCTTTAGCATTAATACAAAAGAAGAAAAAAACTAAAAAAGGTAAAAACTACAAAAAAACTAAAAAGAAAATATATATATATATATATTTATATATATATCTATAAATATAAAAATAAGTTTTCTGTCTGTGGATCTGTCGGGTGACGTCATGTTTCTGTGTCGACTGACGTCATGTTTTCGACTGACGAAATTACAGACCGGGACATCGGGACACAAATGACGACCGGGACACCGGCACATAGGGAATATAAATGACGACCGGGACACAAGGAATGTTCGATTAGCAATCACCATCAACAAAGCACCGGGACACAAATGACGACCGGGACACATGGAGTATAAATGACGACCAGGACATAAGTAAAAAAAAATTAAAAACTAAAAAAAAGGTAAAAACTACAAAAAAACCAAAAAGAAAAAAAAACCAAAAAACTAATAAAAACTAAAAAGCTAAAGAAAACTAAAAAAGAAAATAAAATGAAAAATGAAAAAAATGAAAAATAAAGGAGAAAAACAAAACTAAAAAAAAGCACTAACTAAAAAAACTAAAAAAAAAAGGCACTCTTCTTCCAACTCGAATATGAGGAAACAAAGCCAAATCAAAGTGAAACATTTTATCAAAGTGGGCAGCCTCCTAGCCACAGCACCCAGGAAAGTGCTCTAGTAGCCCCCCCCCTTGAACAGCTCTGTATATTACATCTATTTAGGAAAAATCTAGAAGAAAAAAGGTAGGTAATGGTAGATTAGCCAAAATACGAACATGAAGTTAATTTTTGGTGTAACTTATGGTTAGCTTAAATTTGAATCCAAATGTTTGATAAATGATTTTTGATTCCATTTACAGAATCTAACAAATTAAATGATAGAAAAAACAGGTATGTTATTTAAAAATAAAGTGGTGGATAAAACAAAAAAGAAGCAACAAACTTAAAATACTAAGACAATCCAAATATTTTGAGTTGAGATCTAGAAGGATAATCCAGAATATTTTGGCTTCTAGACTCAAAGTCAAAACAATCGAATTCTTTATTATTTAAAGTTGGATGCTTTATGTTGTTTGGTCTTCTGTTTTGTTTTAAAATATGATACCCTATTTCTCTATATTGTCATTTTTTTTTAATTTTACATGTGTTTGAGATCAAGTAATTCCATAACTAGTAAATAAATTTGAAATACAATAGCCAATTGCTGAGCAAATGAACTTTTATGAAGTTATTAACAAAGACAAGGACACTGTCAACCTGATGCAGAGGAAAGAGGGTATTAATGTGCTAAGCTCCAAGATACACACCTTAATTCTCTGCAGTTGTTTGATTCTGATCCCTAAGAACTTTCAAAGATTGAGTCAGCCATATCATGACACCTTACAATGGAATAGTGAAATCCTAGTAGAATTAGTCTACTATGTATAAGATATATAGGTCACTTGATGTAGCTTCTAATACTGATTCTAGATATAGTTACTGCTACTCTTGCATAAGTACCCAAGCTTTCCTAACAGACCCAGATATACTCAAGGTCATATAGAAACTTTCCTGTTTTTTCTTTTCAGATTTACTTTAGTTGACCTTACAAACCACCTGTTGATGACAAATAAACACAAACAAATAATCCAAACCAACAAAATCAGTGAATTTTTTTCATTTAACATAAAGCTATACCTGGTCCCCCTTAGGGAGGGGGATCTGGGAAACAAATTGCGGCCATTACAATCAGTATATTTGTAATATTTTTTAAAAGACACTTAGAGAGGTAGGTGTGTCTTAAATCTAGCATATTAATTGAAAACTGTAGTTTTGTCCTTATTTCTCTTTATCAACAGTTTATTCACAATGCAAAATACTGTCAATTTGAAAAAAAAGATTAAAAAAGATAACAATGGTAAGTTATGGCCCTTCTAAAGGAAATATTATGAAATAAAATACAGTACAAGTTAATAATCAATGAACTTTTTTTCCAAATATGATACTCTCTTTTTGTCAATACATCCCTATCTCCCCTACTGGGCAAAGTATAATTTATACATGTAAAAAACATACCATGGGTAAAATTATGCCATAGCAATGACATTCTGGTAACATTGCACAGTTATGGCTTCTCTGAATAAAACACTCCAAACTTGTTCTATGCTCTTTTCAAATATCATATTTGCTTTTCTGACAATGCACCCCCCCCCCCCTACTGAATGGACTCAGATATAGTCTTAACATATATAAAAAATAAACAGACAACACTAAAACAATGAAACTAATACTTCATAATAAACAGTACGTTTCTAAGAGTTAGATTTAAATGTCTGATTCCATTGTTATCCATATTTTTAAATAAATTTCAAATAATATAAGAATCCAACTGATTTGAATTCTTTGGTATTTAGATAATTATATTGATGAGTTAAGAACACAATTTCTGGTAACAACAACATACAACACCAAACAATGACAAACTATGGAGAAACATAGTATTTAGGCTGTATCTGGGATCCTCAGGGAGGTACATACTGTCAGAAAAGCAAACATGTATATCATATTTGAAAAGAAAATATATTACCATTTTTTGCCCCTGAAATTGGTATACTGACTAATAAAAAAATCTGCAGCTACACATCATCTTGAAACAAATAATCTTTTGCAGAGCTAGCAGCATATTTTTACCTTAAAATACATCTTTTAGCAACTAAGGCTGAAGAACCTATAGAAGTTGCTGTGTAAAGTTGATTTGATATTCATAGTGCAGTTCATAAGTGGATCATTACAATTTATATATATACAAGACAGTTTGGTTCATTGTTGGGTGTCCTTAGATGTATCACTTGGCAGGTGTGTTTGAGGGCTAAATAAGGCAGGTGGCAACTATCAGACCCTGCTCAAAGATACTGGTTTGTTCTAGAAGATCTGTTTATACCAACCTTCAAGAATTAAGTGACTTTGTCAATAAGTTACAGTATACAGAGGTTCCTAGTGGCATAGTTCAGATTGAATGTTCTAAAGCTTTTTAACAAAGTTTGTCACAAGCAGCTTATAATCAATCTGCATGCAGCCAAGCTTAAAGAGAAATCTCTGCTCTGGATCCTTGATTTTCTTCACCTGTGATCTCAGCATGTTTGGCTACTTCATGGTTCTGGTAACCATATTCTTTCTTCTTCAGAACAAGTGAAGTTTTTCAGGGAAGTGTGTTGGGTCCTATACTGTTTAATGCCTTTTTTGATGATGCTCTTTCTACTATTAGCAATAAACTAGTACTTTATGCCAATGATTTGCAACTTCTTGGACCAACTTCCTCATGTGAAGATCACCCCCTTTTATAGAATAATCTTGATCTGCCAGGTCAATGGGCTGAAGCTTCTTGAATTTAATGTTTCCAAGTGCCATTTGGTTCACTTTGGCAAAAGAAACCTTGCTCCTTTTATTTTCTTTCTGTCTATACAATCTCTTCTGTAAATGATGAGTTGGACCCTAGGATTACTTAAGACCATATATTAAATTTAGTACAACATGCTAAAAAGTCTGCTGCTGGTGATAATTCATCACTGTGGTTGATCAGGCACATCCTTTCCATCCCCAATATTCATAATTCTTTATACTAAGACTATTTAGCCCAATATGCAAGTTCGAATGTCATAGCCTCTCTATATTGTAAGGAAAACATATCACTAAAATGCTATCTGACATGCAAGAATACTCTTACTCCACTAGACTATCTAAACTCAAGCTAAAACCTTGTATACAGGAGAGGAGATGACACCATTCTAGCCTACAAACTGATTAAAGACAACACTCTTTCAGCATTATTTCCTGTTGTTGGTGCTGATTTAAGAGCCAGAGGTCACTAGTTGAAACTTGTGAAGCTGTCTACCCAAACCATAGTTGGCATTCAATCTTTTCCCTCAATAAGTGTCAGGTTATTTTCAAAGAAAAGATGCTAAGCAAATAAAAACAGTACCATCAGATCTCTTATTTTATGACCTTTCCAAATATCATGGTAAATTGCTTGATACTGTACCCTTTTCCCTGATGGTCACAGATACAGCCCTAATAATATATTTCTCTGTTAGTTGAATGTCATAATACTTCACAGATCTTTTGTTCCTGCAGTCTTATATTAATGAAGTTAAATTTTTCCTGAGTGAAAACAATGTTCTTCAATTAAGCAGAAGATCTATTTTGCAAGATTTCAATTTTATAACACAGATGTTTTTCAAGGTCATCAAAGGTCAGGGCCCTCTAGAGAGAGAATGAGTGGAGGTAGGTACTTCAAAATACCTTCCCAAAACATACTTTAGCCTGTAGACCTATCCCTGAAAGTTTCATTTTCCTAACCTAACCCTTTTAAGACATAACCCTAACCCCATTTAAAGACATAAAACAAAAACACAGAAATACATTACAGTACTTGTGTCTAGTAGTCACCACACTTAAATTCTGTCAGGAAGTGAAGTTTAGTTAATGCTAATGAAATAAAACAAAATATGATGAAAATATGACACTTTAAGAGCAAAATTATGAAAATTACATTTTCACCTATACTTTGCATATTGACATGGAAGCCAACTTGTTTCATACATGGCCTAGTTGTACACTTCCAAAAAGTGTCTTCACTGAAAGAGTATAAAGTCAAGCAGTGTCTATTGACACACTGTTTTGTTTTGGACAGTATCCCCTTATCCTAGAAAAGTATAATTGCATCTTCTTTAGTCCTTGGCAAATCCCAAATTTTCATTTTAATAACCATGGTCAGATGCTATTTCCTATCAACACAGATTGCAAACTGAATGAATTCCTATGGTCTGAAAAACTGGTTATAACATTAGCATAAACCAAACTTCACTTCTTGACAGAACTAGAGTGAGTTGGCTGTAAGACACAAGTACATACATTACTTAATGCTATAGGCCTAGCTATTCAAGATTATCAAGGTGGATATACTGTAACTAAAACAAATATTTTGTTAAGAATGGGTGTTGATTAGAGAATTAGACAATACATAGCTTTTTGTTTTATAGTGTCTCCTTGAGATGAATCATAATTCTTTAGGTTTAACAAAATATCAGCAAAGTTTTTTACATAGCCTAGGGCTATACCTGGCCTAACTAGGGGAGCTATGACACAATTGTAACAGTTAGCAACCATTACAGGATAGTGATGAATGTGAAACTGAATGGTAGGACTAGGCCTACAAATAGCCTACTTTCTGTTATTAAAATTCTTTGTTCAGAAGATTGGGACTGAGGAGGACCATGTCTATCTGTTTTGGCCTCAGGAAGCTTGGTGCTGCAGCAAATTGATAGTTGGCTAATAGCAGCATGCATAAGCATATTAGCCTACTATAGATTCAACCCTATTTGTTTTTTCCTATCTTTTTTGACAATTATAAAATTTCTTGACATTTATCTTGCATCTATGATTAGACAGTTATCAAGAAAAGTACCAACAAACCTTCTAGAAAGCTGAATTGCTGGAGCTGACTTTCTCTGAAACACACCATCAACAAAAATTCCATTCTTTCCACTGCAGTGTAAATAAAAATAGGGTTTTTCATACATAATTTCTAAATGTTTCCTTGAAATAAAACTGGAGTTGCCCATACTAATATCAACACCACCCCTTGAGGAATTTCTTCCAATGGTAACTCTATTCTGTCTCATATAAAACTCAAATTCTTTTCCTTCAATTTTGGCAATAGGCAGTGCAGCATCCCCATTCCATTGCATTTTACCATTGTTTTGTTTCATTCTCACAGACCAACAATCATTTTCACTATCATCCATATTCTATTTTCAAACGGAAGTCAATTCTAGCCACAGTTTGTAAACAAACCACTAGTGGCGGCATCAGTTTTTCTGTGAAAACATTTTAATAGTTTGACGTCATTGAAAACTATGGAATTTTAGGTTGCGTCATCATTTTACTTTGGTTGTTATTGCTGTCAAGCTTTTCGAACCATCGTCGATAAGATAAAATCTTTTATTGACATTTTTAACTCGCTCCAAACTACGATTTAGGTAATTAAAGCTAAAAATGAAATCGTTTTGTGCACTAAATTCAAATTTGATTATTTAACACAAACGCCTTAGAATACAAGAAACCCTAAACAATGTTATTAAGCAATCTTCATGTGTAAATTCTCTTTAGTCAGAATGCACCTTATTTTAGATATTAAGCCAGTAAAAGATGGTATATGTGTTTTAATTCACTAACGAGTAAAAATTTGAGATAGATATTTTGTTTACCGTAGTTGGAAGGTCTAGTAGCTATATCTTTGGGGATGAGAATCCTTCCACAGATCCTCAGGCAAAGGCTGCAAGTTTTGCAATCCCCCATTCTTTACATATAGAACTTGTTATTGGAAAAGGGGGCATTTTGATCCATTGCACCAAAAACAGCTAAAGGTATTAAAGTGAGCCTTTCAGGAAACATTGAGAGGGTGTTGGAGTAAATCAAAATGCAATCTGTGCAATCCAGTTGTCAAAAGGACGTATCTCAGGTAAAGCTCAGGTATTAAGTCGGAACTTTCAGGGAAGGATTAGGAGGATTATCAACAGGGGCGTAATTTCGTCAAAATCCTAGAGAGGTCAAAATTAAAGTCAATTTTCAGAGTTAGTGTAAATTGAAAATGACTAAGTAAAAATGGAAAATTAGCCAAATAGTATCGTAAAGGTAAAGGTATACTAAAGAAAACTGATTTGTTTCTGAGTATGCTTGATTTGTGCAGTTTTATCTTAGTTTTGACAAAGTTTTTGAATACGCTAAATTTCAGCTTGGGGGTACAGTCATCCTCTGTCCCATAGTAAATTAAGCCCCTGATGAGCAATTCACTAAAAGGCAATATACACACAATACTACTACAACCAATGCAATCCTTTCTATTGCGTCTAATAATAAGGCTACGGGTACTAAGGTGAAAATTGAGGGGGAAAGTTAAACTAAATCAAAACACACTGGGTTGTCAAAAAACTGTACCAATAATATCTGAGGAGCAGCAAAAAGTACTAAGTTGAAACTTTCGGGTCATGGCGAGGAAGGTGTTAAACTGATCAAAAGGCAACACGTACATATTACTGCTGATATTGTCCTACTATTGCCACTACTAATACTAATACTGCTACTGGGGCCGCAGCTAAGGGGGATTGGGACCCCTCCCCCCAAAGTTTCAAGATGTTGGTGCCCATTGCCGGCACCTTGGAATTTATCCGGTGTTTTTATTTTAATGTGGCTTCTGTGTCCGCATTTATCGACAAACTCATTACACTAGCTTCACCCCTGACTACTTCAAGATCAGCTACATAGTTTTCTGCTTTTTCTATAAACTAGCATATTGATCTAGCCACAAAAATGAAATAATTAGGTTACAGCTTTAAGGGTGATTTTATATTTTTCTGAGGATGGTTGTATCGAACCTATGGTGGCGTTAAAACATTGAGAAGATTAACATTAACATTAAGAACATTAATATTAACATTATAACATTAAGAATATAACATTAATATTAATATTATTATTATTATTATATATATATATATATATATATATAAATAAGTTGTCTGTGTGTCGAGTGACCTCACTGTCCGCATATGACGTCTGAATTATTTCATCACATACCAATTCAAAAACGAATGTATTCAAGCCGATGTAGCTCAATTATATAGCTACCTGTGTTGGCGCAGTGGGTTTGACCTTAGCGTGGTAATACGGGACCCAGAAATCGAACCATGCTGCAGGAATGCAGTACAAGGCCGACGCAGGGATCTTAGTAGTCAAGAAGCGTCGTTAATCCGATACAAATACAAATACAGTAGCTCAGTTGGTAAAGCATTATGTTCCAGGTTTTAGGTCCGAGAGGTTCCAGGTTCGAACCTTGGCTTTAGTATTAATACAAAAGAAGAAAAAAAACTAAAAAAGATAAAAACTACAAAAAAACTAAAAAGAAAATACTAAAAAATACTAAAAAAGCTAAAAAACTTAAAAAAAAACTAATAAAAGAGTAAAAAAACTAAAAACTAAAAGAGTAAAAAAAATAAAAAAAAATAAAAAAAGGTAAAAACTACAAAAAAACTAAAAAAAACTAAAAACTGAAAAAGAAAAAAAAAACTAAAAAAAGGGAAAAAAACTGACAAATAAAGGAGAAAAAGAAAACTAAAAAAAATAAAACTTAAAAAAACTAAAAAAGGTAAATGTATTCAAGCCGAAGTAGCTGAGTTGGTAAAGCGTTATGTTCCAGGTTCTAGGTCCGAAAGGTTCCAGGTTCGATGCTTGGCTTTAGCATTAATACAAAGAAGAAAAAAAACTAAAAAAGAAAAAAAAACAGGTAAAAACTACAAAAAAAACTAAAAATGTTAAAAAACTAAAAAAACTAAAAAAAGGTAAATAACTATAAACTAAAAAAGAAAAAAACTAAAAAAAACTAAAAAAAGGGTAAAAACAGCGAAAAAACTAAAAGGAAAAGAAACAAAAAACTAATAAAAAAAACTAAAAACTGGAAAAGAAAAAAAAACTAAAAAAGGAAAAAAACTGAAAAATTAAGGAGAAAAAGAAAACTAAAAACAAACTAAAAACAAAAAATAGACCAAAAAGGTAAAAACTACAAAAAAACTAAAAAGAAAAAAGAAAAAACAATTAAAAAGCTAAAAAATAAGTAAAAACCAAAAAAGACTAAAAAGAAAAAAGGAAACAAACAAAAAAATTTGTTTCATCATATACCAATTCAAAAACGAATGTATATACAGACCGGGACACAGGGAGTATAAATGACGACCGGGACACTAAAAGAGAAATTACAGACTGGGACACCGGGACACAAATGACGACTGGGACGTGTGTGTCGACTGACGTCATGTTTGTGTGTCGACTGACGTCATGTTTGTCGACTATAAATGACGACTGGGACACAGGGACACAACTACAACGGGGACACCGGGGGGCACAGTGGGATATATAAATGACGATGGGGACACGGGAAATGTTTGATTAGCAATCACCATCAAAAAAGCTCAAGGGCAATCATTAGAATAATGAGGTATATATTTAAATACGGATTGTTTTTCTCATGGACAATTATATGTTGCATGTTCAAGAGTCGGTAAACCTGACAATCTATTTATGTGTACAGACAATGGGACAGCGAAGAATGTTGTATATCCGCAAGTTTTACGTAGTTAAAAACATATATATATATATATATATATATATATATATATATATATATATATATATATATATATATATATATATACTAGCTGTTGGGGTGGCGCTTCGCGCCTCCCAAACACCTAGTTGGTGGGGCGCTTCGCGCCCCCCCCCCAAGCCCCCCCGCGCGCGCAAGTCGTTACGCGCCATATTAGTTACGTGCCATTGTAGTTGTGTCCCTGTGTCCCACCTGTGAATATAGATAGATTTATATATGTGTTTCAAACTACGTAAAAATTGCGAATATACAACATTCTTGGCTTTCCCATTGTCTGTGCATATACAAAGCCGTATGTACTAATAATGACGTCATAAGCAAACGTTCTTTTTACAAACAAACAAACATGCATACACTTCAAGTTTTACAATGTAGTTTATCAGTGATTTCAACTTTTGCCGGAAGACACGGGCCGTAATGTCATGCCTATGAACCGCCGATTGTCCTTGAAGTAAAAGCTGCAGTATCTCGTCCCAAGATTGATTACATGTAAATGTAATAAATATATCTGGACGACCATAGAGACGAACATACGCAATAGCATCTTGAGCATATTCATGCATATGACGGGGACTGCCAGCATATGACGAAGGTAAAATTGTTAATCTTCCAACGTTTGTGGTATTACCGTCATTTATTGCTGCATCTCGCAAATGAATGTATTGTTCAGAGCGGAGCTTGGTCTGATTCAGGCGGATATATAGCAAACGTTCTGATTCAATTTTAGCATGCATATCAACGACGATTTGGTGAAACAATTCACGGCATTTTAAAATATAATTTTCTTCATCCTGCCGAATCATTAGTCTATAGGAATAATAATGCATTGCACTGCATTTCTTATTCATTTCTTTGTTAGTGGCTGGATTCATCAATTTAATATTAAAGTGGTAGCCGTCGGCTCCATCCCAAAAAATGATAGGATATTGTAGAGCATCGTAGCATCGATGAGTTTCAGCAATTCTTAACAACTGAGTGTTTTGCTTATAAAGAATAATATATCGAGGTAAAAACTGATCACCGACCATAACGATTGCCACTTCGTCGATAGTTGGAGCATTGCATCTACGCACATGTTGGCCAGGAGGCGTTTTGTCAGCGGAAATAACAATTTTATGCGTATCAGTAGGCATCAAATCGATGGCTGTTTTGAACAGACGCACTAAATTATTATTTTCGTGGAAAAGATGTTGCAATTGGGAAACGATTGTCCTTTCAACGTTGGGAGAAATTTCGCAACGTGCATTCAATTCAGAATTTCTATCACTGATGAAGTACAACTGTAAAAATTTATGATTCTCGCCTGAGAATGGTAGAAGGGACCCTGCTCTATGATAAATTTGCCCTTTTACTTTGAAAGTAGACATATATTGATCTGGATTTTCGATTTGGGCTCCAAACGACGTCATTTGCTGATTTTTGACAAAAAATGCTTAGATTCTGACGTAGTTCCAGTAAGGAAAGTCTTCAATGGCTCTGGTGGTGCAGCCAATAGAGGAAGTTTAACTTTTCCTGAGGCGCAACACATTCCCATTGTTTCTCCATTGAATTTCACTGCCTTGCAATTGGGACAAATTTTAGACATTGTCCCGATTTAAACACATCTACTCAAGCTATAATCATCGACTGGGTTGTACCTGAATGCCAGGCGATAACTTTCAGGTTGCTCTGATTCCTCGGCACGCTTTCTTTTCTTACTTTCTCTATCAGCAGCAAGCCTGCTTCCGCGTTGCTCTGGTAGTTCCTCGGCACGCTTTCTGTTCTTTCTTTCTCTATCAGCCTCAAGCCTGTTTCCTTGCTGTTCTTTTGATTCCTCGGCACGCTTTCTGTTCTTTCTTTCTCTATCAGCCTCAAGCCTGCTTCCTTGCTGTTCTTTTGATTCCTCGGCACGCCTTCTTTTATCACTTTCTCTTTTAGCAGCAAGTCTGCTTTCGCGTTGCTCTGGTTCCTCAGCACACTTTCTTTTCTGACTTTCTCTATCAGCAGCAAGTTTTTTGGCATAGACTCTTTGAGCATCTTCATCGGCTTTTGCCATGGTAAGTTCATCAGTCATTGTAAACTTAAACATTAATAGATTTCTACGTGAACATATGTCTTAAATATCTTGAATGACGTCACCGTCAAAGCAAAAAAGACGACAACTAATTTCATGACGTCAGCCGACACAGAAATGTCTTAAATATCTTGAATGACGTCACCGTCAAAGCAAAAATGACGACAACTAATTTCATGACGTCAGCCGACACAGAAACATGACGTCACCTGATCCACAGACAGACAGACAACTTATTTATATATATATATATATATATATATATATATATATATATATATATATATATATATATATATATATATATATATATATATATATATATATTGGGGTGGCTTCGCGCCACCCCAACACCTAGTTGGTGGAACAAACTAGTTAGTGGAACACCCCAACACCTAGTTGGGGGCCCCAAGCCCCCCCGCGCGCGTAAGTCGTTACGCGCCATATTAGTTACGCGCAATTGTAGTTGTGTCCCTGTGTCCCACCTGTGAATATAGATAGATTTATATATGTGTTTCAAACTACGTACAAATTGCGAATATACAACATTCTTGGCTTTCCCATTGTCTGTGCATATACAAAGCCGTATGTACTAATAATGACGTCATATGCAAACGCTCTTTTTACAAACAAACAAACATGCATACACACAACTCGTTTTTACATAGATAGATAGATAGGTACAATACAAATTAACTGCGTAAAACTTGCGAATATACAACATTCTTCGCTGTCCAATTGTCGCTGCATATAAATAGATTGTCAGGTTTACCGACCCTTGAACATGCAACGTACAATTGTCCATGGGAAAAACAATCAGTATTAAGATCTATACCACATTTTTCTAATGATTGACCTTGAGCTTTGTTAATGGTGATTGCAAATGCTAATCGAATTGGGAATTGCAATCTTTTAAATTGAAAAGGCAGATCCGTTGGAATCATGGGAATGCGAGGAATAAGAACAGCCTCACCCTCAAAAGGCCCTGTCAAGATTGTGGCCTCTATTAGGTTTTCCATTGTTTTTTTTTACGGCAAGTCGCGTGCCATTGCAAAGTTTTGGTGGGTTGATATTTCTTAAAAGTATTATTGGTACGCCTATTTTTAGTTGTAGCCCGTGTGGTGGAAACCCTGAAAGATCTATGAAATTTAAAAATTCAGATGGATAATTAACCGCTTCATTTGGTTCCAAAACTGTGTCGACTGACTTGTAAAGGACTGCCTGGTCTCGAATCTTGGTCAAAACAATATTGTTGATTTCTTGGACGTCTATATTTTTGGGTGCGAGAATCGCTCTTTCACTTAGCCATTTATTATTTTTATAATTTTTTAGAATATTCGGAAATATTTTTTCAATCAATTCATTTTTGGACGTCACTAAATTACAGAAATCAGCAGGTAGTTGTATACGTCCTGAAATTGAGTCTACTGGGAGCTTTCCGTTTCCAATTGCCAGCAATTGATCTGAAAATGTTTGACCAGAGTCATCGTTTTGCAATCGGACACGCATATTTGTAGTTAATTTTAATATTTTTACGTGTGCCCATAAATTAGAATTTTTCAGGCAAGCATTCATTTCGTCTGCAGGAGTTGATCTAGGTATTATAGGTAATGTTAGCCTGAAATCTCACGCAAGCAATATTAATGTGCTGCCAAAGGGTTTCGACTTCCCTCTCAAATCTTTAAAGCATTGATCCAGAGCCTCGAGCGATTTTTGGTGTGCCATTGTGCACTCATCCCAAATAATAAGTTTGCTTTGCTGCAATACTTTACCCATCCCAGATGATTTGGAAATATTGCACGTGGGAGTTTCAGTAGAATGCAAATTCAGAGGCAATTTCAAAGCGGAATGAGCAGTTCTTCCACCAGGCAGCAATGTTTTGGCTATTCCGGACGACGGAATTGCCAACGCTATATCATTTTTTGATCGAATTGATGCCAGAATCAGTTTTATCACAAACGTTTTACCAGTACCTCTTGGCGCATCCAAAAAGAAAATTTCTCCGACGTTGTTATCGACACAATGCATTATCGTATCATAAATGTCTTTTTGTTCCGACGTTAACTTGGAAATGTTATTTTGTACATACGACAATAGATCACTCGTACTGTAACTTTGTTCACGATCCAATTCTACACATGTCGAAACAGCAGCGATACGGTTAGGTGAAGGCATTCCCAAATCCTGAAGAGGTTTGTTTGCCATACGTACGCACAAATCTTCTATAATAACTAAAGTGTAGTTATAAATTTCTGATGTAAAATCAAAAGTCATATCTGACGTCTCTAACTGTTTTCGATGGAGTATATCTTCTTACATTTTTGGCTTATATTTTTCCCATAACTCTGTAGGAGCTGATGGAGAGCAAGTTGTTAAAATGATGCCAAACAATGCACGAATTTGACTTGGGGTTGACGTTTCACACGCGTCATTGATGCAGTTATCCCAGTGTTGGTCATTCTCCAATAAATTCAGAGCTTGGCATGCACTACGGTAAGTGTCATGTATAGTACCGTTTACAGTTCTCAAATACTCAAAGGATGTCGGACCGGGTACATTCTCAAAAAGCAGGTGTTGAAAGAAGCATTCATGTTGATTGGGGTGAACGGTGTAGAGTCTTCCAATCGTGGTATCTTTGAAGATGGTAGGTTGGCCGTCGACTGACTTACCCTGTTTTCGACGTTCAAATACTTTATTTTTAGTATTCCACGTGTAATACGAAGGCAATTCAGTATACAGCATTTTTTTGCAAAAGAATCATTTTTGCAAAGCGAAAAAAAAGCTGTTAATGTTGTATCTGGTGGATTCAGGGCTCTTTGTTGCACGTTGGTTTCCTTGAAATAAACACGTTGACCATTCTGTAAATGTACCGCTAAGTGAACAACAGCTGGACTACGTTCATGTATCGGAAATGAAAGAATTCACCAAACAGCTTCATTACTGCTTATGTATCTTCCAGCCTGATATTGTACGATTTCGTCGAAATCTTTGATTTCGGGCTGCAAGCCAAAAACTGCCATGTCACTGCCTTTGTTGACGTATTTACATATGTATTTGATTGCCTTTACGGAGTTACAGTATTCAACGTTTATGTGTACATTAAATGTTTTTGATAATAATGGGGAATATGGAACAGTTCCTCGGCACGCTTTCTTTTCTGACTTTCTCTATCAGCAGCAAGTTTTTTGGCATAGACTCTTTGAGCATCTTCATCAGTCATTGTAAACTTAAACATTAATAGATTTCTACGTGAACATATGTCTTATATAACTTGAATGACGTCACCGTCAAAGCAAAAATGACGGAAACTAATTTCATGACTTAATTTCAGAACTTAATTTCTGTGTTGACTGACGTCATGAAATTAGTTGTTGTCATTTTTGTTATGACGATGCTTAGTATATTGTAAAACACATTAATTTGGTTAATAATATACCATTTAAAACACCAAAATGAACATGCTGGAGTAGTCACTCGGTGAGAGAGGGTGTCAGAACGGAGAATGAAGGTCCCAGGTTCAAATCCTGGTTAGGCTAAAAAAGGTAAAAATCTAAAAACTAAAAAAAACTGAAAAAACTAAAAAAGGCAAAAACTACAAAAAAAACTAAAAACTAATAAAAAAAATTAAGAATAAAAAAAAAAAATAAAAAAGATAAAAACTAAAAAAAAAAGTTTTTATCAGGGAATGGTCGATTAGCAATCACCATCAACAAAGCTCAAGGGCAATCATTAGAATCATGAGGTATAGATCTGAATACGGATTGTTTTCCCATGACCATTATATGTTGCATGTTCAAGAGTCGGTAAACCTGACAATCTATTTATATGCACAGACAATGGGACAGCAAAGAATGTTGTATATTCGCAAGTTTTGCGTAGTTAAAAACATATATATATATATATATATATATATATATATATATATATATATATATATATATATATATATATATATATATATATATATATATATATATATATATATATATATCTATATTCACAGGTGGGACATAGAGACACAACTACAATGGCGCGTAACTAATATGGCGCGTAACGACTTACGCGCGCGGGGGGTCTGGGGGGGGGCGCGAAGCGCCCCCACCAGCTAGGTGTTGGGGTGGCGTGAAGCGCCACCCCAACAGCTAGTATAAAAATAAGTTGTCTGTCTGTAGATCAGGTGACGTCATGTTTCTGTGTCGAATGACGTCATGAAGTTAGTTGTCGTCATTTTTGCTATGACGGTGACGTCATTAAAGATATTTAAGACATATATGTTCATGTAGAAATCTATTAATGTTTAAGTTTAAAATGACTGATGAAATTACAATGGCAAAAGCCGATGAAGATGCTCAAAGTGTCTATGCCAAAAAACTTGCTGCTGATAGAGAAAGTCAGAAAAGAAAGCGTGCCGAGGAATCAAAAGAACAGCAAGGAAACAGGCTTGAGGCTAAAGAACGCAAAACCGCGCAGTTAGATGAAGACCCACCTGGACAGCGAGAGTCAAAACATATCAAAACTGAAAATGATAGCGATGATGATTGGGTTTGGGATTTTGACTTCGATAAGGTCATCAATGCCTACCAGATTTTAGTTAAAAAAACAAAGGTTCGGCGATATGTATTTCATAGTGAAGCTGAAAAATAAAGAAGAAAAAGAAAACTGAAAAAAGAAAAAATGTAAAAAACTAAAAAATACTAAAAAAAAAAAACACTCAAAGAGAAATTACAAACCGGGACACAAATGACGACCGGGACAGAGGGAATATAAATAACGACCGGGACACTCAAAGAGAAATTACAGACTGGGATACCGGGACACAAATGACGACCGGGACACAGGGAATATAAATGACGACCAGGACACAGGTATTTAAGAATATCGTTCAAAGACAAATTTTTAATTGTAAGAAGACCGTTGAAAGAGAAATTTTTAATTGTAAAATGACTGAAGAACCTACAATGGCAACGGCACCACCATCGAAGTAGATAACCAGTGGGCTTACGGCCAACCTACCATCTTCAAAGATACCACGATAGGAAGACTCTACACCGTTCACCCCAATCAACATGACTGCTTCTTTCTACGCCTGCTTTTGGTGAATGTACCCGGTCCGACATCCTTTGAGTATTTGAGAACTGTAAACGGTACTATACATGACACTTACCGTAGTGCATGCCAAGCTCTGAATTTATTGGAGAATGACCAACACTGGGATAACTGCATCAATGACGCGTGCGGAACGTCAACCCCAAGGCAAATTCGTGCACTTGCTCTCCATCAGCTCCTACAGAGTTATGGGAAAAATATAAGTCAAAAATGTCCCAAGATATACTCCATCGAAAACAGTTAGAGACGTCAGATATGACTTTTGATTTTACATCAGAAATTTATAACTACACTTTAGTTATTATAGAAGATTTGTGCGTACGTATGGCAAACAAACCTCTTCAGGATTTGGGAATGCCTTCACCTAACCGTATCGCTGCTGTTTCGACATGTGTAGAATTGGATCGTGAACAAAGTTACAGTACGAGTGATCTATTGTCGTATGTACAAAATAACATTTCCAAGTTAACGTCGGAACAAAAGACATTTATGATACGATAGACTCAATTTCAGGACGTATACAACTACCTGCTGATTTCTGTAATTTAGTGACGTCCAAAAATTAATTGATTGAAAAAGTATTTCCGAATATTCTAAAAAATTATAAAAATAATAAATGGCTAAGTGAAAGAGCGATTCTCGCTCCCAAAAATATAGACGTCCACGAAATCAATAATATTGTTTTGACCAAGATTCGAGACCAGGCAGTCCTTTACAAGTCAGTCGACACAGTTTTGGAACCAAATGAAGCGGTTAATTATCCATCTGAATTTTTAAATTCCATAGATCTTTCAGGGTTTCCACCACACGTGCTACAACTAAAAATAGGCGTACCAATAATACTTTTAAGAAATATCAACCCACCAAAGCTTTGCAATGGCACGCGACTTGCCGTAAAAAAAACAATGGAAAACCTAATAGAGGCCACAATCTTGACAGGGCCTTTTGAAGGTGAGGCTGTTCTTATTCCTCGCATTCTCATGATTCCAACGGATCTGCCTTTTCAATTTAAAAGATTGCAATTCCCAATTCGATTAGCATTTGATATCACCATTAACAAAGCTCAAGGTCAATCATTAGAAAAATGTAGTATAGATCTTAATACTGATTGTTTTTCCCATCGACAATTGTACGTTGCATGTTCGAGGGTCGGTAAACCTGACAATCTATTTATATGCCGCGACAATTGGACAGCGAAGAATGTTGTATATTCGCAAGTTTTACGCAGTTAATTTGTATTGTATCTATCTATCAATCTATCTATATAAAAACGAGTTGTGTGTATGCATGTTTGTTTGTTTGTAAAAAGAGCGTTTGCATATTTCGTCATTATTAGTGCATACGGCTTTGTATATGCACAGACAATGGGAAAGCCAAGAATGTTGTATATTCTCAATTTTTACGTAGTTTAACTCCTGCAGACGAAATGAATTCTTGCCTGAAAAATTCTAATTTATGGGCACACGTAAAAATATTAAAATTAACTACAAATATGCGTGTCCGATTGCAAAACGATGACTCTGGTCAAACATTTTCAGATCAATTGCTGGCAATTGGAAACGGAAAGCTCCCAGTAGTGGGAAAGCCAAAAATGTTGTATATTCGCAATTTTTACGTAGTTTGAAACACATATATATAGATCTATCTATATTCACAGGTGGGACACAGGGACACAACTACAATGGCGCGTAACTAATATGGTGCGTAACGACTTACGCGTGCGGGGGGGGCTTGGGGGGCGCGAAGCGCCCCACCAACTAGGTGTTGGGTCGGCGCGAAGCGCCACCCCGACAGCTAGTTTTTATATATATAGATTTCAGCGGAAATCACATCATCAATTTCGTTCGAAGTAATTTTTTTATGTAGCCAGATTAGTATATGTGCGTGTGGCAAACCTCGTTTTTGCCATTCCACTGAGTACATCCAGCATCGCACTGACCCAAACACTTCAAGTTTTACTATGTAGTTTATCAGTGATTTCAACTTTTGCCGGAAGACACGGGCCGTAATGTCATGCCTATGAACCGCCGATTGTCCTTGAAGTAAAAGCTGCAGTATCTCGTCCCAAGATTGATTACATGGAAATGTAATAAATAAATCTGGATGACCATAGAAACGAACATACGCAATAGCATCTTGAGCATATTCATGCATATGACGGGGACTGCCAGCATATGACGAAGGTAAAATTGTTAATCTTCCAACGTTTGTGGTATTACCGTCATTTATAACTGCATCTCGCAAATAAATGTATTGTTCAGAGCGGAGCTTGGTCTGATTCAGGCGGATATATAGCAAACGTTCTGATTCAATTTTAGCATACATATCAACGACAAATTGGTGAAACAATTTTTGGCATTTTAAAATATATTTTTCTTCATCCTGCCGAATCATTAGTCTATAGGAATAATAATGCATTGCACTGCGTTTCTTATTCATTTCTTTGTTAGTGGCTGAATTCATCAATTTAATATTAAAGTGATAGCCGTCGGCTCCATCCCAAAAAATGATAGGATATTGTAGGGCATCGTAACATCGATGAGTTTCAGCAATTCTTAACAACTGAGCGTTTCGCTTATGAAGAATAATATCTCGAAGTAAAAACTGATCACCGACCATAACGATTGCCACTTCGTCGATAGTTGGAGCATTGTATCTACGCACATGTTGGCCAGGAGGAATTTTGTCACCAGAAATAACAATTTTATGCGTATCAGTAGGTATCAAATCGATGGCTGTTTTGAACAGACGCACTAAATTATTATTTTCGTGGAAAAGATGTTGCAATTGGGAAACGATTGTCCTTTCAATGTTGGGAGAAATTTCGCAACGTGCATTCAATTCAGAATTTCTATCACTGATGAAGTACAATTGTAAAAATTTATGATTCTCGCCTGAGAATGGTAGAAGGGACCCTGCTTTATGATAAATTTGCCCTTTTACTTTGAAAGTAGATATAAATTGATCTGGATTTTCGATTTGGGCTCCAAGCGACGTCATTTGGAAACATGAGTTGTATTTTCTGATTTTTGACAAAAAACGCTTAGATTCTGACGTAGTTCCAGTAAGGAAAGTCTTCAATGGCTCTGGTGGTGCAGCCAATAGAGGAAGTTTAAATTTTCCTGAGGCGCAACACATTCCCATTGTTTCACCATTGAATTTCAAGGCCTTGCAATATGGACAAATTTTAGACATTGTCCTGATTTGAACACATCTACTCAAGCTATAATCATCGACTGGGCTGTACCTGAATGCCAGGCGATAACTTTCAGGTTGCTCTGATTCCTCAGCACGCTTTCTTTTCTTACTTTCTCTATCAGCAGCAAGCCTGATTTCTTGCTGTTCTTGTGATTCCTCGGCACGCTTTCTTTTCTTACTTTCTCTATCAGCAGAAAGCGTGATTTCTTGCTGTTCCTGTGATTCCTCGGCACGCCTTCTTTTTTCACTTTCTCTTTTAGCAGCAAGTCTGCTTTCGCGTTGCTCTGGTAGTTCCTCGGCACGCTTTCTGTTCTTTCTTTCTCTATCATTCTCAAGCCTGTTTCCTTGCTGTTCTTTTGATTCCTCCGCACGCTTTCTTTTCTGACTTTCTCTATCAGCAGCAAGTTTTTTGGCATAGACTCTTGGAGCATCTTCATCGGCTTTTGCCTTTGTAAGTTCATCAGTCATTTTAAAATAAAAAAAAGTAAAGGATACGGCATTAGACTTTACAGTCCCTACCGGCGGTGCTGATCTCCGTTTCTTGGCCCTTCAGCCAGGAAGTGCAATGGGGGGTTGGGGGCCAGCCATCCTGTGCTTTCACACACCCTTCCTGTTTACCTTCCCCAGTTTTCTCCAGGTACCCATTTAGAGCTGGGTCGACTCTGGCTAAGCTTACAGAGTCACGCCACTGACCCCCGTCCCAACTGAAGAATTGGGTACACCGGGATTCGAACCCGCGTCCTCTCAGACAAAGGATCCCGAATCCAGCGCACCAACCAACTCGGCCAGGACGGCCTGGCCCTTAATGTTTAAAGCTAAACATTAATAGATTTCTACGTGAACATATATGTCTTAAATATTTTTAATGACGTCACCGTCATAGCAAAAATGACGACAACTAACTTCATGACGTCAGTCGACACAGAAACATGACGTCACCTGACAGACAGACACACAGACAGACAACTTATTTTTATATATATAGATATATATATATTATATATAAATATCATGATGAGTGCCTTCCAGATTGTTTTGCAGGTAAATTTTGTGAGAGGTCAGATATTCACCAACACGATACTCGGATGCGAGGAAATATTGAGGTTCCTCGACTTGCTTCTAATGTATATTCTTTTTCTCTTGTTTATAGAGCTTCCAAGCTTTGGAACAAACTTAGTAAGGATATCAAGGATAATGGTAATTTTAACCAGTTTAATCTGATTTACGTGTCGAGTTGCGCGGTAGGTATGCTTTCGAAACAGATTAACTATATTTCCAGTGGGTTATTTCTGTGTATTTTTTAAAGCGTTGTTTGGGGGTTTTATAATGTAGTGTTTCGTTATTTATTTTTATGTTCAAGTTCAAGTGACGGCAAAGATACAATAACACAACAATAATATGAAAGGAGCAGCTAGCTCAGGATCATTCAATACTATTGAAGAAATTAAGAATGTAATATTATTAAATATAAATTAATACTGGAAGATAGCTGAGAGGCCCATAATCACCCAGGGGAACGAACCATACAAAAACTTTGCCTTACTAAAAAGATGCTTAATTAAAAATAATCCTGAACTAAATGAAATTTAAGTTTCCTTTTTATTAAATGGATAGAGGAAAATTTATCAATAAGAGCCTTGTGAGCATCCCAGCACCGAGCTATTGACACAAACGGAGCGAATTTAGATCTGTCAGTATTATACTTGTCAATCTAGATATCCTTTTTTTGTCGAGTGTTATAATTATGTAAATCCTGTGATTGGGAGAACAAACTTTGATGGAGGTAATATGGCGGTAATTTCTTAATGTCATAATTGATTTTGAAAAGAATTGCTCCAAAAGCAAATTGTTGAGAGACTGGAAGTATATCTAGATAAGTATATAAAGATGCAGCAGAAGACTTATTTGGAAGTTCAATAGGTGATGGAATAAAAAGTTAAAGGATTCTTAGGGCTTTATTTTGTAAAATCTGTATTGGTTTCATATGGCTTTTAAATGTAGATAAATACACTAGAGAACAATAATTAATATTAGTCTCAATCAGAGCAAAATAAATACTTCGTAAAGCAGAGTAGAGCAAACAAAGCTTTAACCTTCGCATTAAACCAACATACCTTGAAATCTTTAATCGTAGATTTTGAATGTGTGTTTTAAAAGATAAGCTTTCATCAATCACAAGTCCAAGGTACTTTGTCATTTTTACCCGAGATATTGATAATAGATACTTTGAAGAAGTAACTCGGGTAATACGAGGGCAGATATTGAATGTTGGTTTCGGTAAATGGTCTTCTGCTCCATAATATTTTTCTTCGATATTTTTTTATTTTAGCACATCCTCGCAAGCTCCGCTTTTGTTGTGCTATTATATAAAAATGATTATTTTCAATAAAATTGAAAATAATCGATTGAGCATTACCGGAAAATGCTTTCCTTCCTTTCTGAAAAATAAGTGTAGCATTTAATTGAACCAATTATCCAGAATCATTACATTTTTAGATATGTCTTTTGATCTCCAATCAAAAGAATACGGAAGCCATGGATGATTGTTATTAGCAAGTTCCTCCCTCATCCAATAAACATTTTATTTACAAAGTCTTCAAATGGTGTGTTTTTTTGTATAGTTTTTGGCAACATAAATTCATACCAACTATGCCCAACTGTAACCGAGAAACTAATGACGATGCAAAAAAATATATCTCGTCGCGAAACAACGCAGGTACAACAAGTGAAATACGCCAGGAAGTGAACGTTCCTATTTGGCAAATCAATGATTGTAAAAACCGATATACTCAGCCAGTTAATAACTCACACATTTGCGCCAGTTATAAAGAAGGAGGAAAAGATTCATGTCAGGTATTTAAGACTATTCTAATAATTGAGGGATCAAATCAGAGATTAATGTCGAAATTTCTTTGGATCCAACCTGAAATTTTTCACAAGCTAGTAGATTATTTTGTCTTTAAAGTAGTATTCTAAAGTAGTAAGGGCAAGTTTAGATTGTATAACAGACTAATTAAACAAAATATGCATAAATACAACTCTTGGGGTCTTATGGCAAAAGTATTTCTTTTATCTTTGGTCCAGTCTAAAGCGAAAGAGAAATAAAAAAAACAAGAGCTAAGATTGTGACGAGGTCGGAAGAGCCAAGAGCTCATATGGTATGAGCTCTAGCAAAATCATCTAATGACCATGCAAAAAAATATATCTATCACGAAACAACACAACAATGACAAGTTATTGTACCTCACGTATGTGACCATTTAATATCAGAAGCATCGCAATAGCATTGTCCAAGTATAGAACCATAAGCTTTCGATGTATTTTTCTTAGGAAACTTTGTACAGAAAGCTGTGTCGTAGAAACTTTGGAGGGAACACGTTCGGTTAGAAATTGAAATTCCTATAGCCGATTTTGAGGAATGAAAGTTACGGGAGGGCAACAAACTAACCTCCCGTACCTTTTTTGCTACTTGAGCCACCGCAACCCCTATGCAAAAGTAAATTCCAGGCACCCCCTAAACTACGTAAACTAGCCAATGTTCACAAATAGGTTTTAGCACAAGTTCTTATAGATCGCTTAAAAGGCGAAGATTCCCAGAGCTTTACAAGAGTAGAATAGGTATTTTCGAAGGCCACACTACCTTCTCATGAAATACAAATAACAGTTCAATTTATTTGACCGTGAAAAAACAAAAAAATCTCAGGATATTTTGATACCATGGACATAAGGATAGCATATAGAAACGACAGTATACCTGAGTAAACGATGCCATGTGCACCTGAGTTTTCAAATTCTCTGAGATTTCAAATTCTCAAGTGGAATTAGGGGATCACAATATCTGCACTATTTTGGATATGCCAAGTTTGAACTTTCAAAGATTTTTTTTATTTTGGAGGGGGAGTGTAAACTTCAAACTTTAACTTGCTAGAGGGGGCAGAGAAGGGCTGAACAAACTATGTGCCAAAACCACCTAAATTTTTGACACTTAAAGCTCCTGTAGGACAAGAATCTGTTCACAGCGAAGTAGCAATGTAAATCGAACGACACCATATTATCCAGGGTGACAAAATAGGGTATTTGCACGTATCAGCAATGTCTCCTGAACGGCATGGGATTTGAAATTTTGGAGGAAATCGGAGAGCCATGTAAACCTCAAATTTAGACTTGGGGGAGGGAGTGGAGAAAAATCAAAACTTTGTACATTTCCAAGTTATCACAACTGCATATCTGTAGTACCTTGAGATCGGTTAGGGAGATTGAACGGAAAGTTTGAGAACTCTGGGAGAAAGGATGGGGACGAGGTGATTTCAAATTGTGATCTTTAAGGGAGAGTGGGTGAGGGGGTCAGTTTTTTGCCTTCGACCTCCTAAGAGATTTGCCACATAAGCCTCTGCGGAACTTCGATCCCACAAGCCATTTCTAACATATTGCAGAGAGCGTTTTTTGAAAACTTTGGCACGCATAACAATTTAACCCTTTCGGGACTGGCAGGATTTACAGGCCCGGGCTAAAAAATAGCTGGGTTTGGCACCTTAGGGTAAAAATAGCAAGATTTTATAGATGCTGTCGGATGTTTCATTCAGAGAGGATTAGATTTGATACGTCATTTTCCTGTAAAAATTGGATACAGATTACGCGACACGGTTGGTAAGTTTGTCATACATAAGAAACTTAACATGAAAATATCTTATTTTTAAATTATGCGTTTTGACTGTTCTGATAAAGGTAGATAAACGCGTTTTTTTTCCTAATTTAACAAGCACTGATTTGCAGTTCGGGTTACATGAAACTTGGCCATTCCTCTTAGCTTCAGGATGATAGGACTACTTTTCGCTGGGATAGGGAGGTCAAGTTAGTCAGTATTAGTTGGCTACTTGTTGATTGAAGAGTTTTTGATCCTTTTTTGAAAAAATTGTGACGTACAAACTTTTAAAACTAGTTAATATATAGCAAGATGCCTGAGCAGTGGTAGGGAGGGGGCAGTGGGAATGACCCCTATATCTGTTTTTCCCTTAGATTTTTAAACATGCCTTATTTTGTACTTTTTTTAAATACCAATTTTTGGCATTTCAATAAAAAAAAAAAGGAAAAACCAACAAAATACCTCCCCTAAATTTTGAAAATACAGTTTGACCAACCCCCCCAAAATTTAATGAATCCACCACCGTGCAAGAGAGCCTTTTTTCTCGGCTACTCTTATTTTCTATCTATTATTTAATTCCCTTATTATTCCTTAATGTTGGTTTCAATAGTGCTTTTCTCTTTATTTTCTTTATTATTTCTCTATATTATTCTTTACTTCATGTTTATATTTATTCATTTTTACTTTTTTTAATTTATTTAAATATTACTAATTATACATTTATAATTTTTTGTTTGCATTATTATTTCTCTATTTTATGAATATCGTTTATTAAATTATGTTTTAAAGCTAATTTATAATGTACATTTCTCTATTTTATTTATGTCATATATTAATTCCATTTCTTAAAATTAATTTATAATATCATTTATTATCTTTATTATAGTGTACATTATTACTCGACTTTTTGGCGTGTATACAAGAAAGACAAGTAGACCCTTTACGCATACCTCTGGTTTTTCTATACAATGTTTTTTTTCAGAATATTAAGAAGAAGATAGCCCAAGGAGATCTTTCAACTTTAATAGACGAATTGTCATCTGACTATGACTCTGACACCGACTTAGTCAGATTGCGAGCTCTCTGGTGATCTAGGTGTCTTGCTTCAGTCTTGCAGCTGGCAGCACTGGAATGATGGTTGCATTTTAAATAGTGGAAATTGCTTGAGAAGAACCAGAAAGTAAGATAGCGCCACCTAATTCAAGCTTCATCACAAACAGTCAAGCGCAAAGCATACCACTGCCTATTCCAATTGTTGTTAAGTTTGACAAGAGCTCTGCAAAACTCACATTGAAAGCTGTTAGATCTTCAACTGGCACTTCTACCTCTTCAACTATTGCATAAATTGCAAACAGAAATTCGTCATTCGATATGCTTGTACACAAATGGAAAAAAAAAATGGTAGCCCCAACCATGGAAGCGTTTTAGGAAGAAAGTGACCTATTTGATGATTGTAGCACGTTAAATGTTTTCTTCCTTCGGTTGTGGAACATGAAGTAACTGGAATATATTTCTGACCAAACTAACCTTTACTCCCAGGAAAATATGGATAAATTAGACTCCTACAAGACCTTCAAGCCCCTAGCCATGCATGAACTCTTGGGTTCCCTAAGCATCAACATGATCATGTCATACCAGATATAAAAGTGTACTGGGATATCTTTGACGATGCGCAGGTTCCAGCCATCTGTAAGGGCATGACTGGAGACACATTCTGCTAAATCCGACAATTTATCCATCTCAACTACGACCATGCAATACCCAAAGGGGCGTTAGGACAAGACTTTCAATATTTGACTATTGATCGAAAAGCTGAACATACAGATAGCAGGTGTTTGGATAGAGACAGAGGCTCTATAAATTAACAAGAATATGATATTAGTCCGGTGTGGATCCATTATGAAGCAATACAGCCCTATGAAGCCGATAAAGCTAGGACATAAAATATCGTGCATTGTTTGTGTGTCTGGTTACATTTAAAGATTTGAAGTCTATCGGAAAAAAGAAAGAGGAAGCATGTTTAGAGGCACATTTTCAATTGGGAGGGAGAATAGTTGTCGAATTAACTGCCCAACTAACATCCAAACTCAACGTGGTGTACTCTGATGATGACATTATTTGAATTGAGTTACTATACTACTTAAAAGAAAAGGGTATTCGTAGGTATGGGACAATAAGGAACACAAGAAAGCATTATCCTAAGCTTTACAGAGAGGATTCAGATTGGCAATTTTCTTAGCAAGACATTGGTGCTAAGAATGGAAGAGACAATAAAAGTGTTTTTTTTTTGTCTAATTGGCATTTGACCGAGCAGACCATTGCTAGGAAGAACGAGGACGGAAGCAAATCGATCATATCTTGTCCAAACATGGTTAGCGACTATGACACATCGAGTCGATCATGTTAACATGTTGTGGAGTATTTATAGGTACAATTGGAAGTGCTAAACGTGGTGGCATAGTCTGTTCATTTGTCTCTTGGATACAACCATCACAAACGTTTAGACTTCTTATCCAGTAATGAAGCCAGAGGGGGCAAGAATCTTACTGATAGAGTTTAGAAGGAAGTTAGTCAGAGGCCTAATGCAGTTAACTGTGAAGCTACCTAAGGAGTCACCCTCGTCCCAAAGCTCAGGCAGTTACTGATAAAAATCTAATATAGTTACCTGTGAAGCTACCTATGGAGACTATAAGAAGACAACCTCGTTCCGAAGCTCAGGTAGTTATTGATAAAAATCAGAACCTGAAAAGAATGAAGGTCAATTTCAGTGTACTGGATGATGTTTGCCAAGGGAATATTGGAGTACATTTAGCTGAACACTCCAGATCTTGCTGTGAAGTCCCCCCAAGTGAAAAGAAGGAGTCTCATCCAAACAGTTATTGCCGATCTAGTGGTGTTTTTTCTACTGCAACAACGAAAAAACTGCTTTCTTGAATATCAGAAAAACAAAAGCGAAAAAGGTCCGAATAAGTATAAGTTTTATGTGACAAGGTGGTGTAAAGTCTCATTCTTATAATACAATAGTAGTTTTTGGCAAACGTGTGTTTGATAGCTAACATACTGACGGAATCTGGAGATCCCATTTCGTAGTAAGAATGGTAATAATTAGGTGTTTAGAAAAATCACAGGAAATTAGCGTGAATGGATTTCCAATGAAAAAATAATTGTCAGTTAGAAATAAATGCAGCCCTGAAAGGATGAGTCAGATAGGACAGAAAGAACTTTTGAAATTATTCGGCAACCTGAATAAAGGAATCGGATGCACGCTTTTCTTCATGTCCACCTAGCAAACTAAATGCATTTGTAGCTACCCATAAAGCATCTATGCACCCGACACCGCGTTGACACAAACCCAAATTATTAAAAACAAGAACTGTCCGTGAAAAATATATCTGAAGGATGCATTTAAAGCTTAAGATGAGCACAAAACAAAATTTGTATTGGAAATATAAAACTAAAATGAACGTTGAGGCAAGGTTCAAGACATACAGAAATTTTCACAAAGGTCCCTTAAATTTCCTAAACGGTCAGATTGCCAAAACTTTTAAGTAAACAGTTTTACACACGTAACACATGAGATAATTAATCTAGTTTAACTGACTTAAAGAGATTTTCTTTACCTTTCCTTCCTTTTCAATTCCAACTTTAAAATGCACATATTGTGATGTTTTGTTAGTTTTTAATTCGTTCTTAGATCTTGATGGAAAGACTTTATCTTTGAAACCAACAAACTTACTTTGTTTGTAACTCAAATATACTAATCAAATACACATTACACGCTGCTAATGTTAAGGGTCCAACACTTTTTCTTCCCTTATATATGATTTAGATACCAAATAAAACAAAATTTGCAACCTGAACTAAAAAATTGCAAATTAAAGAAGAAATAATTTAATTGATATCAATCACGAAGAATTAAAAACATAAAATAAATAAAATACTAATAAAATACATAAGATTATCGAACAGCATCCTCGTGACCAGAATCTTCGGAATTGTGCTTAGATGCCATCTATCTTTTTGTAAAAAGCTCGTGGATTTGACAATCCCTCAGTTCGTTGAGGCTTACATTCCTACCCTCTTTTCTAACTATTTCACAAATAATTAGTGCCTAAAGAAAAAGCACATTATAAAATAACTTTAACTTCAAAATAAACATAGAATACAAAGAGCACAAAATAATAAATATGATTCATCATCTCCACCTTCAGAAGGGAAGTTCTACTTACGCAGCCTCGTACCGGCATCGGGATCGTTCTTTTACGAGTTCACCTAAAATCTTGTCTTAGTTGGCCCAATAAGGCTTATAATGAGTCTATACCTTAAGAAGTAGATTCTGGCATACGGACGCGAAGCCGAAATATTCAGACAAATTAGTGAAAAAAGATGCATTTTTTTTCATTTTCCTAATGTCTTGTTATATACCCGTTCTTCAACATTTTCATTTCATTTTAAATACCTTACGAAGCTGGTACACAAATTTCACAGAGTAGAAAACTATTAAAAGAGACTAAGCTTTCCTACCATGTGTTAGTCTCCTTGCTAATATATATAGGACGATTAGAAGAGACGACTCCTTCCTCTCCCTTCAACCGAGTAATTATTGTGAAATTGTAAACTGATATTGATTCAATTGTAAGACGAACAAGAAAAACATAACATTGGTCTTACTTCTTAGTGGTCATAAGCCCTATTGGCCTTTCCCATGTTATTACCCGAAAATGAGGGATAATTATTACTTTTATTTGCCCATTAGAGACAAGTCACTAAAGAAATTAAAACGTGGCTTAGGCAGAGTCAGGACTCTAAATAATGTTCCAGAGGGCAATTGAGGAGTGACACCCTTCAATGAAATTGCAGCCTAATAAACGACACAGCAGTGCACTGAATTTTGAGCAATGGACGGTTTTCTGAGTTTTGCTGAGACTGTTTTTCATTGGCTTGTTTTGGAGGATTTGTCAGCTTTGGTGTTTTTTTTTGGGGAATATTTAACGTCCGCTTGCATTGTTATTTTGTTAAAGATTGGCTTCTGATCGTAGTTAAACATTTTAAGGCATGAACATATGACGAGTTGGATATAATAAACCTATATAATAAATATAATAATAACCTATATAATATTACAATAAAACTAAATGCTTCTGCAGGACGTCGATCCTTCTTTAAACAAGGGCATCACAGATCTGGGAACCACATGGTGACGAGTATGGGTCCAGGCTTGCAAACAAATGACCATGTAACTGGAAGTCCAATAGACTTCTTACTGTCCACTTGTAACCTGGACTACCGTCGATCTAAGTATATTCAAGACAAGTGGGATTGATATTGGCGACTAGAGAACACAGGAGTGTTATTATTAATATTAAAGTGAAGATAACCCTCTAACAGTATCTAGAGATAATTTACAATTAAAATTTATGGAAGTTAATCCTTTTATTAAATAGTCAGGAGTCTCATCGACTATATGATGAGAATTAGAGAGGGATTTTTCAAGAACAGTTGGATACAAAATAGGAGAATTTAGGATAGGTAATCCAGAAGATGGATGGAATGATTTTAGAAAATATTTTATAAAATAGCAGATAATTTTCTAAAAAAAGTTAGGAAAGCAGCTACGAGAATTAGCGTAAAGTTTTAAGTTTGGTACAAAACAGATGGGTTATGACAAAGCCTTTCTTACAGATGGACCTTATGAGAAAAAGGGGACATGACAAAATTTGAATGCGAAAATCATGATAAAGCCTTAAAGAAGTAAACTACCTTTAAGAAGTAGTTTTATCCCAATTGTTTTAATTTCGACCAGTAGTCTTAGTCGAACGATTCATGGCTACAAGGTGTAAGTAAACAACGATACATGTCTACAAAATACAAACTTTAACATTTTTGATAATAAGATTTAAGATAATAAGAGAATTTGCGTAATTTTATTCAAAAAAGGGGAGGCTAAAAGGAATGCGATATTGATACAATTTTTGTAATGCTGATGTTTTTGACGAGTTAAACAAACAAATAAGTAAGTAAAAAGCAACACCATAACTCAAAACAGACAGGAAATACCTTATAAATGAGGAGGGTTGTCGCACCTCCAATCCACCACTCTTTACGCTGAAATTTGACTTTTTTGCACCAATTCTTCAAAGAAGAATGCTCTAAATAGAAGAACAATGTGATAAGAGGCTTATCAACTTTTTTTTTAATAATACCTAGAGAATGGAATGCTTTACTTATTTGTATTTAATTTACATTATTCTCTGTAACAAGATACGTCGTTTGAGGTTATAAATGTAAAACTTGTATTTATTTTTAGTATTATGTTTTGTTACTTACAAAAAGCAAGTAAATTTAGTAATTTACTTTCGTTTGAGCCCTTAAACATCTCTCTATGAATTTTCAGCGACCCACTAGCGGCGGCGAAAACAAAAGCAGAATAAAAACAACGATACACGTGGGAAAAAATGATTTTCCTTGTTGCTCAAGTTAGGGGACTGTAATTCTTCCAACTGAGGTTTTCAGCTAGGGTGATTCCATTGTACCGTTTTCATTTCTAACTAACACGATTTTGTGGGGTTTTCAGGCTATTTTTGAAATTTCCACATTTTCGTTTTCGCACTGCATTTTTACCATTAAGATTAATCGAAACAAGAGTTAAATTCCTTAATCAGCTGCAATGGCGATTATTCCTAACTTGGCAGTTTTTTTTTTATTTTTTAAAAACGCATTTATAAATTGTTGGTTACTGTGCGCAAGAATTCATTATTGGTAAGTTTTTATTTTTTTTTTAAACCTAAAAAACATCTGCATTAAAGATTTTTTAGTGTCTGAGATACATAAAACAAAGATAATATCTAAAATTGTATTTTTAGTTGCGTTCTCTGTATATCTGAACTGTTTTTCTTTTCATTTTTAGGGGGTTTCTGGTAAATGCGTCTGAACGAACCAGAACGTTCTCTAAGAAAACAGATATCAAAGCACCACGAAGAATACCTTTAAAAGTTGCCTTAGCAATTGTTTCTGAAACACGAAAATGAGCGGAAAGTTCAATCCAAGATAGTCCTTGTTCATCAGCATCTTTTACAAGAATAATGTAGGTACTGTGATAGTACAGGGGTCCATCTTTGTACAAAGCTAAAACAAGCAACAATTTTTCAACTTAGGAAAGAGGGTTATGTAGACTAACTAAAACAAATATTATTCTTCACCCCTAATAACACGATTTATCCAAAGAGCCCCTACCCTTTGAAAAGTTCTATAAGTATAGTTTAAAAAATTTATATTTGGTATTTCTGACCCCCCGGAAACATTCAAAGGGTGAATTTCATTCTTGAATCACTATTAAACTGAACCAAAGTTAAAGGTCAATGTAAAGAAGAGGAGGTTGAGATGGCGACAGTCCCTTTTAAAATCAAGACGACCATGAATACCTGCTATTAAATAATAAAAAGTTGAAATAAAAAGCAAACAGGTTTTTTCCAAATGGAAGAAGAAAAAAAATAAACGAACAGAAGTTAACTTATATATACTGAGGGCTACCACTCTCTCAACTTCCAACCTTTATGCCAATATTTTTTTCTCAGTGCTTCAAGAATCAATCCTATTTTTGTTTCTTGGGGTCAAGAGAATTATGAACTTTGGGACAAAATAAACTTATACGAAAATTGCCCAGAGCAGATTCTACAGTGTCTTATTTAATGTGTAAGACAAATAGAAGAACCGCGCCTACCCCTCCTTCCCAGCCAATAGCCAGTCTGACGGTTCAGAGGTTAAAATCACTTTTTTATCGAAGTACTTCTAGGGCAAATTCACTTAATAAAGTGAATTTGCTTCAAAAAATTCATAAATTCATGTGAGTTTGAATTTTTTTCGGATCAAGTGTTTTAAAAAAAATAATAATAAAAAGGATATAAAGGATAAAAAAATTGCCAGCTGGATATATTTCATGCATTCAAAAACGCTTTCAGAAAAACACTAGCCAGACTCAAAGAGCAGGGACAGAAGAGGGTAAATATCCCACATTATATATAGAATGGTCTGTGTTCCTTCTAAGTTTTAACATCACTTTTTACTTTTATTTGACAAAACTTCTTTTTCAGACAACTTCGACAACTTTCAAACCATAGTGTGACTCATAGATGATGAATATGCGTCCACTGCCAAAGCTTGAAGCATAACCCTAAGAATTCTATAACATCCTAAGTCCCATAATTGACAACTTGCATCATCTTTGATAAAGCAACATGTAAAGCGTCTTTTACGGGGTAGTTACATAATATCTTGAAGCACTTCTATGATTAAATAGTTAAAAAAAAACTCTTTCCATGAAAAGTAGGCTAAGGAGGAAAATATAACAGGATCAGAATGAAGAAATTCAACTTTAAAAATAAAGGTTCTTTTCTAGTCATCAATTATTTCAAGCTTTAAAAAAAGAAAGAAAAAAAAAGAAATTGCTAAAAACAAATGCGGCGTTGCCACCTTCAAGAGCGCCAGAAGGCTATACTGTCATTCGTGCTTTACTGAAACTAAATAAGTTGCTTGAATTAAAAGTCTTATTGAACTCACTGATCTCATGCAGTAGGAAAAGATTTGAGGGAGGGATAACTGATGGAAATTGATTAATTATTAGATTTATATGTTATGACTAGAATGATATATACAAAGATCCTGAAGTAAAAACAAAATGAATTCCTGGATATTTGCGCAGTATTTTGGGTGACATATGTCAAAAATTTGTCAAGCCCACCAAAAGTTTTCAAACTTTGCCCAACGAATCTGTTAAGCCCAAAAAAGATCTTCAATTCCCCTTACAAATTCCAGGGTCCGCCACTCTAAATGACATGACATATTAACAGTTTTTTGAATGCAAGTTCCCACAAAGCTTTTGAAAATGTTGACAGCCTAAACACAAATCATTTTACATCAGCAACATAGCTGAAATATTACTGTAAAAAAAAAAATGTGCATCAGCTTCACGTAATGAGATTAAGATAATCGAGGTAAGGGATCTTCTCCCATATTTTTGTACACGGCCGAGATGTTTAAAATACAATTATAATTATTACTGTATAGAATGTATAGTGTGAGTTCCAGTATCCAATATCTCGACAATCATATGAACAAGCAAAATTTGAGAAAGGGGACCAGACAAGAGGAAGGATAATATAAAATCAAACAAGGGGAAATATGATACAAAGCTTGTCGGGGCCAAATTATTTCATTTTGAGAGGGATCTATATCGTCATCTGTACCGGCTATACTGTCATTAGCAGTCTACTGAAACAGTCTCATTCAACTTTTTGATTGATACAAATATGATACAAAGCTCGTCGGGGCCACACATGCCATTTTGAGAGGAATATATATCGTCATCTATACCAGATCTATACCGACTACACTGTCATTTGCACTTTAATGAAACTAAATAGGTTGCTTAAACTGAAAGTTTCATTTAAATCATTGATTGATACAAATATGATACAAAACTGGTCAGGGCCAAACTTAAAACTTGAGAGCATTTCAAATGACAATCTTTATAAAATATCAAATTTGGAATCTACATGGTATATTTTGTCTTCTTTAGGGGGAGGGGGTAGATCTGCCCTATCAAAAGTAATAAAATTCGAACTTTATATGTCGTATAGCTATGGCGTATAGTGTATGTTATATTATAGAATATAATATAAGGCAATAAATAAATAATAGAAAAGGACTTCTCACAGCTATTCTTTTGAATAAAAGTACCTTATCTTTTATCTCGGCGAGAAAAAAAAATTCAAAAACCTCTTTTAGACTGTTATAATGGTTAAATGTGTGGGAAAGGTGTTTTCAGCTTTCAAGAAGCTGCAAATAAAAACTTTCCGAATATAAAAAGAAGAGAAACATATGAAATTTGACAAACAATGCTCTGCCCACCCCCCTCCCCCCTAAAATCTCAAATTACTTCTTCCGTACGTTATTTTGAATTTTTTTTTGTAAATATATCCTTCTGTAATTATTGCAACTGAAGTGCATATAGCTCAGCTATTGCGCTGTTTTGGTCCTACCTTTTACCCCTCCAACTTGATACCACCTAAAATTTCACCTTTGTTTCAGTGTCCTTGATTCCGATGCTAGCTCCATGCTTTCTGTGGTAAAGTGAAAAAGTTCCTCGTGTAATACTTAATTTTGGACAAACTATTAATTCTTCAGCGTTTTTTACATTTCCCTGTGGCATTGAAGATAATTAAAAGGAAGATATGAGAAGTTAACAAAAAAATAATGTTTACGTGTCATTTCTGGTAATGTAATATACCCTCTGTTTTTGCTGGTAATCCTTATTCGTGGATAAAATTTCATGAACCTAAGTTAATTTTATTGCATAAGCACTATTAAATTACTTTTTGTGCAGAAAATTAATTATGTTTCAACTCATATTTTTATTTTGTATTTAAATTTTTATTTTACACTTCCTGGCTGAAGGGCCAAGAAACGGAGATCAGCACCACCGGTAGGGACTTTAAAGTCTAATGCCGTATCCTTTACCTTTTTTTTCACCTTTATTGCTTGCTTCAATTTTTTTTGTAATTTAATGGGATGTTACTACAATTACTATATATATATATATATATATATATATATATATATATATATATATATATATATATATATATATATACATTACTATATGGTACATTACTCCTACTACTGATCAGAGCAACATAAGCAACACGAGGCCAAATCAATTGTATGTTCTCTTCCTCCACCTTGATTTGCTGATAACTTCTTTATTAAATCTCTGCTAATTTCCAACTTAAATTAAACTTGTATCTATAACTTCATTCCACCCCATTCAAAATTGCCCTCCTTTTGTTCGGCCCCAACAGAATTGTCACAAAGCCTTGGTTTTGAGAGCCTATCATCCATCATAGTTAAAACACAACCAGGTAATCTTAATCTTTCTTTCCCTTAACCTTTTTTAGCCGTTCTAATTGAAATATATTTTCCTATAGCTTATTGCTTGATGTACCTTCGGGTACCAAAGCTAACTTAAGGTAATTTTTTGAATCCAGCCCATGCTCCTCATCCCTTCAAATTGCTCCATTTCAGAGTTAGACACATTGTTACCATGGTTTCTAGTATCCTGATCTTAGCTCTAAGACTTATTTTACTATTGCTACATACAAAAGTACTGCCCATCAACTACTCTTTTTTGTACCTATAATACCTTCTTCATTCTTGCTAAAGTACCTTTCACACTATGTTTATTCCTGTGCTAAGTGGTTAAATTACGCTACGTTAAGTACAACCTTTCACACTTGAACAGTTGTTTAACAGCAACTTAGCGTAAAAATGCACAAAACCATGATACTTATCCACTATAATCATTATAAGTAAACAATTAAAAATTTAAAAATATGGAATAGAAATTGAAATTTAAGCTCTAATAAATTCCTGTAAAAATCTCCTTAACTTATTTTCAAAATATATTAATTGCTGATCAAGAAACTCCATTTGTTGCTAATGCGATGACTTTTCATAACGTGACGCAAGCCTATGTAGCGTAAAATTCTACATGCAGCTCAAATCTACTTGGTAATGACTAAATAAAGAAAAAATTTGTTCCGTAGGATTATAGAACATAAGGCAAAATCTAAAAGTATGGTAGTGTGAAAGGTTCTAATGTTAAGTGGCAAAACATCACAATGGTTCTATCTAGGTAATTAAAGCTGTTCACTTGACAATTTTCTCGTTTAGTATCATCCCTTCATCTTTCTCATTTATTCCAAATATAAACAGCTGTCTTCTTAGTATTTATTTAACCTGCTCTGGTAACATCGACTCTAAGAACCAAAATTCCATTTTTTCGCTAAAAATACTATTTATGACGGAAAAATCGTCTGACACAATCATCCAATACGTTGCTCCATCAAATCTTCCTTGAGAGTTCGTTGGGTGAACACTCTATTTTTAGATATAGCCTATTAATACAGTAAGCTTAAACTTATTTTATTTCCTTATGGACATTTATTGAAGTTCATTCATAATCATATTATTTTCCTTTGTTGGCTAATCGTTGCTTTTGATATTTCAGTGAAAATTCTCTATGGACTTGCTGATTTATTAAATACAAACATTTTCATACAAAGACTTAATAACTCGAGTATATTTCAATTTTACTAATAAGCGAGCAGAAGAGGGGAGTTTTTGTCGTAATCTTTTACATGCTGGGAGTCGTGTCTTCTTTAAACTCCTGGGATCAGGTAGCAAGAAACTATGCTTCTTTCGTTTATTGATATCTGGTTCTTATGTTATCGACGTGGGTCTGTTAACAGACATTATCTCGGCTGTACATTGGAGTTCAAATTATTGCATAACGCAGTGCTGAACTGTTAATATCGCTCGATGGAGACTGGTGTAAAATATGACTCGCTAATAAGATTGTGCGTTCAGTGCTTTGAAAAAGATGCAATTTTGGAAGCAAAAACAGTGCTGTATGATGAATCTGGATATGATGAGTGATGTGTTCGACATGTAAAAGAGGAGGATATTGTTATTGACATTGGGGAATTTCAGAATGATCCTCTCCAATTATTATGATTATTATGATCTTTTCACAATTATTATGAATTTCATTCATAAGTGTAGCGACTCACGGACTTTCAAGGTATTTTTTCTTGATCAACCAGACTTGGATTATACAATCGCAGATCCACCAAAAATAGGGTACGAAATTTACAGAGTTGACCTTTTCTGTTCCTTTCCAGGAGATGTTAAAGGTGTGACATAACTGATGATCACTTGGCAAAAGACTGTAAGAACAAAATGATTTGTTCTCACTGTACTCAGCCATCGCATATGAACTCGCACGATTCTCTGTGCAAAAGGGACCTTAGCTATGTCTCTTGCAAGTCGAATAGACATAACTGCTATTCAATTCGCTGCCCTGAAAATACGAAATTATATTCCAAGAAAACCCATAACAGTGTATCTGACTGCAAGTAATGGACTGTAATCTACTGTCCATTATAATGGGACAGTAATGGGAGCATTTCAATCGTATTTTGGAACATAAAAGGTGGGGTTTGTGAGAAGCTTCCTCTTCCAGAGTTGCTAGTAGAGCAATTCGGTATCGATATTGTATGCCTTGAAGAACACTTTCTTACCTTTGACTGGTTGCCCATTATAGACCTTCCTAAAGCTTTTGTCACAGCGTCTTCAGTAACATTTTGTGGAAGCCCCGAGGTAGCCCCAGCGCAGGTCTCGCAGTTCTAAAAAAGTATCAACTCCAATCCCTAGAAAATAGTGAACGTTTTTTCACCGTAGCTTTTAATAATCGTGCTGTCATAAACGTTTGCTTACCTACTAGCTATGGGGACCAGGCCTCCGAGGCCTGTTTCGCCTCCACTTGTCAGAGGCTAGCGAAGTTTGCTAAGAAAACCCTCCATTCCTTTCATGATGTGGTATCACAGGTGATTTTAAGTGTGACCTAACCCATTCTGAATGCCTGCGTTCTTAAAATATAATAAATATGCTGCCTCCCTCATTCTCATTACTTAGGAATAGAAAGGACCTTACATACATATTACAGGCTAGCACTAAGTCAAACCTGAACCATGTTCTGTATTCAAGCAGCCCAGTCCAATGTGTGATAGTAATTGATGATCAGACCACCAGTGACAATCCCCCCATAAGCATCTTGATACCCATCGTGAAGACCAGAGCTGATGACTTTCAACCCAAGTGGTTCTTGAAGAAGATGTGGAGTAGCTTATGCGTACCAAAGCTTCGCGAGTCTTGCGACCGTATCCTAGTGAAATAGAAGGTTCCATACCATCTGTTACCCTCAAGTATCAACCTAAGTGAAAATGAGTTAAGTTTACAACTAAACCTTTTCTGTGAGCAAATAATATATGTGCTGAAATGTGCTGATAAGTCGGTGATTCCAATGAGGTTGATACGTTGCAAGAGTGAAAAATACAGGTGGTCTAGTAACCCAGTTCTAGTGTCAGACTTTGCTACGGCAAAGTGGTGGTTGAGGCTCTGGAACGAGTGTGAGAGGCCAAGGACCGGGGTTGTAAATGCGGTACTGCTTCATTCTAAGAAAATATTTAGGATAGCTCTGCAGGAGCATCTAGTGCCGGTTAAGTCGTGTACTGCTGAGAAGATTGTAAATGACCCTAATTATCTTTCGAAGTCTTGTCCTTTTTCTAAGAAGCAGCACCATGAGGGTTCTGATTTAAAAACCAAATTCTATTATGATAACCCCCTCTGATATTAAGGAGGCTGTGTTGAAGCTTAGAAAGAAGAAATTCTCTGCTGGCACTGGCAACATTTGTACTGAGCGTTTTATTGCCGCAAGTGACCTCCTCTATAACCACCTTGCATTACTTTTTCAAATGGTTTTTAACGTTCGTGTTGTTGCCGACAGTTTATGCATTGGGGTGATTAGTCCAATTCCGAAAAAGAATAAACCAAAATCATAATGTTCATCATATAGGCCAGTGACTGTGTCAAGCGTTTTCGCATTGATATTTGAGCTTCTGATTGTTGACCACTAGGACATTCTAATTCGGGTTCCAGTCGGGCTTAGGTTTCTTCCATGCCCTTATCTATTAACAAATGAACTAACATCATTTTTATACAATCCTAATAAGGGTATAAGGGATTAATGCCAGGTTTGCCTCTCACCCAATTGGACTCTCTGTCTTCGCTTTTTCCACAATCAGCCATGAGTTGATGCCCACGACTATTCCTTTTTAATTCAAAATTCAACGGATTTACTTCATGCTCCTCGGTGGTTCAAGAATAGATACATCGTTAACCGTTTTGTTGTGGTGGAACTGGTTCAGGGCGGTGATGAATCTTTTCAGTATCTGAGTAACTAATCCTCTTCTCACCAGTGGAAGAGCGTACTATTTTAGATTTAGCATAATTAGTAATTTGTGTATATCTCTATCACATGTTTGTTTTGTTTTTCTTCCTTTATTGTGTTCCATCGTTTTTATTTTTTGTTATAGATGAATAATAAAGAATATTAATTCAATCATACGAAGTCTATCAAAGAAATAATGTTCGTCGAACCTGATGTACGTCTTACATCAGTTCTTGTATTAAATAGCAACGACAATATAATTTTCAAACAGTTTTTGATAACCAACTGTAAATAAAAAGTTACTCAGTTTAATAGTAACCAAAACTCTACAAATGGAATTTTAATATCAATAAATACATTCGAAGAATTAACTTAATATGCTGATTCCAAATATACAAAATTCAAAAGGTTTAGTGCTACCCAACAAAAGTTACGAGCCTGAGAAAGCTTACCTGATTTTTAAAATAGGGATGAAACACGCCCTAAAATTAAAGAAATCTCAATAAAAATCACATCATCAGATTCAGCGTACCCGAGAACCCAACTGTAGAAGTTTTAAGCTCCTACCTGGAAAAACGTGGAATTTTGCAATTTTTGCAAGAAGACAAATCACGGATGCGTGTTTATTTGTTGTTTTTTCCCCAGGGGTGATTGTATTAAAATAATGGTCAAAGAAGATCGCAAGAGAGTGCATTATAATGCAAGCAACCAAAATGATTGGAGGACGACTAGGACCCCTACCTCACCCATTTTTCACAGAACTATCTAATCCAAATTTTGATATAGGTATATTGTCCAGTATACTTGACACATGGAATAACTATTTCCTTAGGTGCATAATTACCCCCCACAATCCCTGGGATGAGGTCCATAAGTTATGAAATTGGTCCATTGTTTACGTGTAGCATTTGTTATTAGGGAGGATAAAAATATTTGTTGTTTTTTTGGGGGGGGGAGGGTTTGTGCTTGGGGTGGATTTTCATAGGGAGACTTCCTTGGGGAGGGAAATTTTATCTATAAATTTATCTGCATCATTATATCTCACCAATGGTGAATGTTGCGCAGGTATCGATCAAAGTATCTCATTTTCTGGGCACTGTTATTTTTGTTTGGACATGAGTCATCATGTTAGGAAATTCGCTTCCCTTCTCTCACTTTTACAACTTTTTCACCAAAAGGTTTAAGCAATATTTCTTAAATAAATAGGCATTTGCTCTTATCAAAAATGATACTTTTCATTTTCAAAATTTTATGTCTAGCTAGTTATATTAACTCTGCAGCCACTGTATTAAAAAAGAAAAAAGAAAGAAACGACTAGTTCTTCATACTATTTCACAAGAGTGGGGCGCAGGAAAGATTTTCCGGATAACCCTTTTGCCTATTGCTTGTGATTCCGCGTATGCATTATCGACTTATTAAAACAACCTGGTACGACCTAGCTTTCTAATAGACTCTAAAATCTAACCCACTTTGATATTCCTTCAATTGAAAAGATTTTGTTGTGTTTTTTTATTTAAGTCAATATTTTAAAGAAAATTAATTTAAAAATATTTTTTAAAACAAAAAAATATCAATTTAGACTAGTGTTTCCAAAAAAAAAAAAATGTAGACGTACCGTCTTGTCTTTTGTGCACATGCTTGCTTAGGATTTTGCTCCATCATTATCGTTCAGTTTCCTTTTTTGTAAACGATTGCGTTTCAGACAGATTTTTTTTTAGATTTTTCTAAGGAAAATAGTAGACCTGGGCGAATTAAACCTTAAGAAATTAGCCAAATATTAAATCCTTAAAATATATGAAAATGTCAGTACCTAGCATAACTAGCTAGAGCTTACGTATCTAGCTATAGTCTTCAGATCACCAAAGAAATTTAGTCCGAAAAAAATTATTCAGCCTATAATATTGATTAAATAAAAAAATTAGTTTTTTTTTAACTGAAAGTAAGGAGTGACATTAAAACTTAAAACGAATAGAAATTAATCGGTATATGAAATAGGTTGTCCCCTCCGTAATCCCTCGCTCTTTACGCTAAGCTTTTAATTGTTTTAAAAAGTAGAATTGTGGCAAAAAGTCAAACTTTAGCGTAAAGAGCAAGGGATTACGGAGGGGACAACCCATTTCATATACAGGTTAATATCTGTTCGGATTAAGTTTTAATGTCGCTCCTTTTTTTCATTTTAAAAAACTAGTTTTTTTTATTGAATTTCTGAACGCTTTTGAATTAATGCATGTTTGATTTTGGCTCTCCGCACATAAATTATTAAAATGCAATTTGCATATTAATTCTTTTTTTGGCTAAATGGCTTTCTCTTAATTTTGATCGGACGATTTTGAGAAATAAGGGGTGGTTAAGGAGGCCTAGTTGCCCTCCAATTTTTCGGTTACTTAAAAATGCAACTAGAACTTTTTATTTTTAACCAGCGTTTTTATTTGTAAAAAATATATGAAACTTAAGAATTAACTAACGTAACAAACTTTTAGATTCTTATATTTTTTATTATGTATATGAGGGGGTTTGTACCCTCGTTCATACCTCGCTCTTTACACTAAATCGTAAGTTTTGTCTCAATTCTTTAAGAATGACCCCTGAATTAGAAAGGCCGTAGAATAATTAGTTGAAATTACTAAAAATACTTTAGCATAAAGGCGAGGTATATATCTCCTCCTAAATACCTCGCTCTTTTTGCTAAAGTATTTTTAGAACCCCTCATATGCGTAATAATCTCTGTTCGTTTTAAGTTTCCATGTTACTCCTTACTTTCAATTGAAAAACACTTTTTCATGTTTGTTTTTTCATTGTTTTTTTTTTATAGTAATGCTAGAAAATCCTTAATTTTCCATTGAATTTCTCTTCCCCCATGACATGTTCCTCCAGGGAAAGATCCTCCCACATAGCCCCATCCCCTCAACCCCACCCATGAACCAAAAAATCCCCCTGAAAACGTCTGTAGACTTCCCAATAACCATTACTGTATGTAAACACTGGTCAAAGTTTGAAACTTGCAGCCCCTCCCCCAGGGACTGTGGGGGAGTAAGTCATTCCTAAAGACATAGTTATTATGATTTTTGACTATGCGGAACAAAATGGCTATCTCAAAATTTTGATCTGTTCACTTTGGAAAAAAAATGAGCTTGGGAGGGGGCCTAGGTGCCCTCCAGTTTTTTGGTCACTTAAAAAGGGTACTAAAACTTTTCATTTCCGTTAGAATGAGCTCTCTTGCGATATTCTATGACCACTTGGTCGATACAATGACCCCTGGAAAAAAAAAAAAAAAAAAAAAACACGCACCCGTGATTTGTCTCCTGGCAAAAATACGAAATTCCACATTTTTGTAGATAAGAGCTTGACATTTTTTCTATATGGTTCTCTGATATGCTGAATGCGATGGTGTGATTTTCGTTAAGATTCTATGACTTTTAGGGAGTATTTCCCCCTATTTTCCAAAATAAGGCAAATTTTCTCAGGCTCGTAACTTTTGATGACAAAGACTAAATTTGATGAAACATATATATTTAAAATCAGCATGAAAATTTGATTCTTTTGATGTATCTCTTAGCATCAAAATTCTTTTTTTTTTTCGTTTACTATTGAGCCGGGTCGCTCATTGCTACAGTTCGTTACCATGAACTGTTTGATATCAAATATCAAACAACAAATTGAATAAAAAAAAGGTGGTTCTATCACACTTCCTATGTTTGTGAGCCCATTGCACTCATAGCAAACCTGTCTATGACCAATGAAGTCTTCCTTGAAATATTGAAATCAGCAATTGTTATCCCGATTCATAAGAAAGATGATCCCGTCTGAGATAAGTAAATTATCGTCCAATCTCACTTTACCCAGTTATATCTAAAGTTCTCGAGAGAATTATATTCTAACGTCTTTCTCCCTTTTTATTTGGGATTCATTCTTCAGATTTGCTGATTTCTCCTCATCAATATGGCTTCCGTTCCAAATTTTCAACTGCTCATGCACTAATAGACGCCTCACAGTTTATACGTTCCCAACTTGAACGCAAAAACACTGTATTGGGCTTATTTCTGGATTTTTCTAAGGCCTATGGTTGATCACGTAAACTCAACAACTGAGGGATTTGTGGAGCTCTTTTCTCATGGTTTGGCTCTTATCTCTCTGGTAGAGTACAGAGTGTGAGTCTGGGCGGTGTGACTTCACATCCCCTACCTGTTTAGAGGGGCGTCCCACAGGGCTCTGATCTTTGTCTATTATCTTTTCTTCTTTATATTAATGATATGGTTACAGACCTGGGTCAATCAGTGCACTCAGTACTTTTTGCTGGCGATAGCAAATTTTTTATCAACGGCCCTAATTTACCATCCGTCGTCCCCACCTCTACTGAAATCCTTCTGAATAGAGCACAGGAGTGGTGTCTCGTTAACAGCATGACCATTAACATCAAGAAAAGTCAGGCTGTATTATTTCAAACCCCTTACAAAAAAAATGTAGCTCAGCAAGCATTTGGCCTAAAATATTCTACCAATCTCCTCCCACCAAATCCCTTATCATTTGCAACACAAATTTCCTACATCAAAGCCAAAATCTTGCGACAAGTAAGTATGATTAATCGTGTCAATTGTGTTCTTCCTCCCGATATCCTTGTCACCCTTTATTACTCTCTTATTGACTCATATATCTCATAATACAGATCTGTTGGGGCAAATTACTTTCAGATGAAAAAAAAACAGCTTGTTTCTAATTTATTCAGAAATCTATAGGACATTCAGTTGATAAAATAATTGGTCTTCCAGTGACAACCACCACAAAAAAAAATTTTCTTTTTGACAGGGGTTTAATTTCGAAAAAACAGCTTTCACCATAATTCCTTGTGTAGTGGTTCATGGTGGGGCCCATAATATTAACATTCGCTAAGTCTATCGTGATCACCGTGGTCACCTGTGTATTCAAGCATCTAGCGCGAAATAAAATTAAATATCAATAAAAATAATACATTCAGCATAAATGGGAGACAGTAACAACAGCAATCAAAGGGGTAAAATTAACCTTGACTGAGTTGCCCACTTAATTGGACAATCTGTCTGGGATTTTTTCTACAATTGGCCATGACTTTGACTTTTCCCACAACTATTCCCTTTTTGTTTAAATTCACTGGGTTGCCCACTTAATTAGTTCTTTAATTCCCATACCCCATTAAGGCGGGTTTCATTTCCTGGTTGTCTTTATGAGGAATAAACTAAATAAAATGTATTTACGTAACAAATCCAACTGAAAGACCATAGGGCACCAGGTGTAAAATCCGAGTTTTCACTTGTCCCTTGGCAAATCCTTACTCGAACACTAATTGAAAAACTTACAATTTGCAGCAAAACCCAAAAAACACTTTATAGGGCGATAGACCCATTCCCGAAAGTTTATTTGAGGGTTCATTTAAATGGGGTTCAGTAAACGAGGGCTCATTTAAGTTGGGTTGAGTTTCAGGGGGTCCAGTTAAGGGGGTCAAGGGGGTACCATAAAATATTCATATCCATATTAGCTTATATCCTATGTGTGAGGGGGTTGTCACCCTGCTTTTTAAGCTAAACTTTAACTTCTCCTTTACTGAGTGTATTTTATATTGCAACAAACACAGGCAGTTGTAAAATACAAGTGTTATATTTACTGACTGCCTTTCAAAATATTTTAGTTGAAAGTAACACTATTTAAAGTTTAATATAAACAAATATACTCTTTCATTCTCGAAGTGGTGTGATAAATCAGATTTTCCTTGTTCAAGAGTATTCATTCTTAAACTATGAATAAAAAGAAATTACTCTAACGCAAAGAGAAGTTGGTCGAGGGATGGCCTTCTCATGCATAGGTTAATTTCTATTTGTTTTAAATCTAACGTCACTCCCTACATTTGTCTTGAAAAAATATGAAATTTCTGTTTTTTTTTAATATCATGTTGAGGACTGTCAAAATCCATCAAAATCAAAATCCAAAATCTGTTGCTGAAGTTTGACGGGGTAGAAGGGATTTTTCCAACCTATATTTCTCCCAGGGATTTCTCCAAGGGATATACTTGTTGCATCAATTTGATATAGTAGAGATTTAGTTGGTGCAATCAAAGCTGCTCCTTGTTACGACTTTGTTGGGGCAGGATCTGTTGCTGAAGTTTGACGGGGTACAAGGGATTTTTCCAACCTATATTTCTCCCAGGGATTTTTCTAAGGGATATTATTGTTGCATCAATTTGATATAATAGAGATTTAGTTAGTACAATCAAGGCTGCTATTTGTTACGACTTTGTTGGGGCAGGATCTGTTGCTGAAGGTTGACGGGGTAGAAGGGATTTATCCAACCTATATTTCTCCCAGGAATTTCTCCAAGGGATATACTTGTTGCATCAATTTGATACAGTAGAGATTTAGAAGGTGCAATCAAAGCTGCTACTTGTTACGACTTTGTTGGGGCAAGATCTGTTGCTGAAGGTTGACGGGGTAGAAGGGATATATCCAACCTATATTTCTCCCAGGAATTTCTCCAAGGGATATACTTGTTGCATCAATTTGATACAGTAGAGATTTAGAAGGTGCAATCAAAGCTGCAACTTGTTACGACTTCGTTGGGGCAGGATCTATTGCTGAAGGTTGACGGGGTAGAAGGGATTTCTCCAACCTAGGGATATTAGGATCCCATATATCATTTATTTTGAGTTGGCCATGGTCTTTCTCATGATAATAGTAGTTTCTCTCACGTTTTGTCTATTATAATGGTAAACACAAGCCAAAAGAGGTAATGGATAGTCAATTATGTAGATGGCTAAGGTGGAGATATTGCCACAATCATTAGGTTGAGATGATATATTAACCAATACCTGCTTGAACGAAAGAGCAGGAGGGATGAAGGTTCCGTTTATACATGAAGCTCTTTTGTACTATGTTTTTCTTTTATATACTTTATATTTGCTCTAGTTTATATTTGACTTTATTTACTTATTTTCGCTTGTTATTATATTTTCTCTTCTATTTATTTTTCATTATAATTGCTATACTTTATATTTAAATTATTTTACATTGATTTACTTTGCAAATTACTTTATATTTGCTTTAATATACTATAAGATACTTTTTTAATAGTCTAACCTAGTAAAAGGGCTACTCGTGGTCTATTACTGGTTAATACAAGCTTGAGTAGTGACACCGGGCAAGTATTCAGACTTTCATTCTGCTTTGAGTAGGAAGGGGAGAAGCAAACTTTAAAAATACAAAAATAAAACAATCAAGTTAATTGAAACCTTAGAAAACTACGACAAAATCTTCATACGCCTCTTGACGTAAGAGCCAACTTTAACCAAACTATAGATCATATTTCTAGTTGCGTACGGCTCACTTTCCAATTTTGTCTATTCTCCAGATAGTTTATGGCTTATGCCAATCCATTGACATAGATTTACACTGATTTTTGCCATATTGGCTGATTCTTTTCTGTCATGTTATCTTCCTTCCTCGTCAAAAGGTGGTTCAAGGTTCTATAATTTGTTTTTATCCTTATTCTTTTTCTATTAGGGATGCTTGATTTTATTTTACTGGTTTTTCAACAAGCCCTAACATTCTTGGTTGTTATTGTTCAATTACTTTCTTATTTTTCTCATTTTCTTGTTAATTTTCTTTCCTTTTTTGTCGTCCGCCTCATATAATTTGGTGGAATATTATTACTGACTCATCATAGCTTGTATTTTCTCTTTCCTCGCAGACAAAAAGATTCTTTTATTTTTTACCTGTTTTTAATTTTGCTGTCCTGCCTTACCCAGCTCTTGTGGTCATAATATTGTTAAGAAATAAAACATGTGTCTTCCATTTTTATTTTATTTTTCGTAACATCCCAGGGAAATATTATGCATTCTTTACTCTCTAAGAAAGAATGTGCTCCCTAAGAAAATTGTGTTCCAGGTCACGTGCAACACGCGTGGTGTAAGTGTTCTGGCTGCGCGGCAAAGTGTGAAATTATGAAAAGGAACGGATGGTAGAAACTAGTCATAAGTTGCGAAAAGGTGGTGTACCGAGATGTACACCAGGTGACAGACATTGGACACCTCATTGGTACTATAGGTTATCGAAAACCAAAACAATGATACCTATCCCTTCGATTTTAGCACAATTCTGGTTCCAAATCTATATATTACCTTTTTTGGAAAAATACTGTCGCAAGAAAAAACCGTTTTTCTTAATGATTTTTGGATCCTCACCAAATTGGAATCCCCCCTAAAAACAAACTGCAGTTCAAGAAAGTTTTCTAAATTGTTAATTGGTCAGTGTATCAACCCAATTGCTCAGCAAAAACGTATTGTGTCACCAAATCTAAAAAAGCAGCAACAAAAGAAACATTTATTATCATTGCAAGACACTTCAACTAGAATTACCAATATTAATGACCAGTTAGATGAATAATATTTTGGTGCAACTATTAGATTAGTTTGGTATATAATTTGATGTACCTATAAGAAAATCATGACTATGTAAAAATTATCTTAAAATGAGATTATGACTATCTAGCTGATAGAGCAATGGAAAACAAAGAGAAATGGACCATTAAGGCAGGTAACATGATCCACGCGTACCATGTTCATTTTAAAACGTAATCCCAGTGGTGCTATTTTAGACCAGTACGCTTATGCAGTGTTAAGTACATGCACATGCAGGTATTAGAAACTATTTCAAAAGTCTCAAATTGGAACCAACAGTATCTTGAGATGGCCTTCGATTGGATTATAAAAAATCAAGCTACAGACGTTTTCAGGGGGATTTCCCTGGTTTAGGGGGAGAGTTGAGGGGGGTTATGTTGGAGGATTTTTGCATGGAGAAACTTCTCCTTGGGGAAGAGAATTTCAATAAAAGGGGTGCAGGATTTTCTAGCATTATTTAAAAAAATAATTCTTGTTTTTTACCGCTCTTTACGCTAAAGTTTCTTACTGTTTTAAAAATAGAGTTAAGAGAAAGAGTCAAACTTTAGCGTAAAGAGCGAGGCGTTGAGGAGGAAAAGCCCCTTTCATATACGGGGTAATTTCTGTTCGTTTTAAGTTTTAATGTTGCTCCTTACTTTCATTTAAAAAAACTTATTTTTTTATTTAATTAAATACAAGACTCCATTTTATTTTCAGTTTTGCTCTAGTAGCTGATTTTTGGATCTAGTGTCTCTTTTTTAGAGCAATTTCGGCAATAGTACCAAACATATTCTTTTCCTCCCTCCTACAGACCAGATCGTAATAATAATGTCTAGTGTGTAAATTTAATAACATATTTAACCACTTCCTCTAAAGTGATAGCAACAATCTAATTACTTCGCCCAATCATTGGAAAGCTGACAGTGCTTAATTTTCGTTTACCTATCAATAATGCTGCTTCATTTAATTACTGATAAACAGTACAAATTATTTCTCATGTTGTCGTTATAGATGCAATGCCGCTGGAAGGAATGAAACAGTCGTTTGAGAAGCAGACGATAGAGACTGTGGTTAATGTAGGTGAACGAGCTTTTATTGACTGCAAGATCATCAATGAGCCCAGGTGGATCAGATGCGCGTGGTACAAGGACAAAAGAGTAAGCTTGAAGTTTTTGATTGACTCGGGAGTTTAAAAGGGTTCCGGAATTCGGGCTATCATGGAGAACTAATCGTGTTAGTCCAACGGCTCGAAATTGTTTATTCTCTGTTTAATCAGCATTTAATTGACAGGCCTCATAAAACAACTTGAATGATTTAATTAGAAAAATCTATTTTGCATTATTTACTAATTTAATTGACTGGGGCTTATGTTATTGAGTTTGAAAGCATATGTACCAATAAGGATGTGAAGGTTTGCGATTCCCCCCGAGGTGTCTAAAATCACATTTTTTTGTCTTTTTAAAAGAAAACCCACTTCCCAATTTTGAAAAAAAGTTTATTTTGCATCTTCATTAAAGCTTAGTCAATCAAACTTAAAACTTTTATCATGGAAAATCCATGGAAAATAAAATAGTACTATGGGAATTTTTCTTTTGGTTTTCTAGAGGGTTAAACAGGAGAGGGGGTATTTATACAAAAAAATACATGCAAATACATATAATACTGAGTATTTATTGTTAATTCATTTGATGCAGTAATTGCCAAGCATTAAGTAACGAACTTGTCTTTTCAACTTGGAAAGCTCAAGCACGAATAAATAGCATTATAATTGTAGTTTGTTTTTGCAAAATTGCATTATTATTTGTCTAAGCAACTTGCCAAGCTGAATTGATAATTGACAATTTACTTTGTCGTTTACCAGAAGATTTCACCTGCTGGGGATTGGGGTTTGGGTTTTGTCTATTTTCACCCACTTTGACACAGACATCTAAGTATATTAAATGGGTCTCAAGTGCAAACTCTGGCTCCAAACCCCTAATTTATTTTGGGTGTCATCTTTGATGGGTGGAATTCTCAGGACCAGTAATGAAACCTGCCCCCTTTATAAAGCCTGTATTTTCTCTCTCAATTAACTTCCTTTATTTTGTTAATATTCAGGGTTTACCTTCACTCCCTTTGGGTAACTCTTTATCAAAATAACAGCCAATGGTAAGCACAATGGGGTTTTTTATTCTTGGCACAAGAAATAAGTTAAATATCTTCTACTCCACCAAAGCTTGGTCAACAGGTCAAATAAATATTTCTTTGAAGGATATTGATTCATATTATTATGGAGATGAAATAGAATTTGCCGTAAACGCTTCTGAAAGAAAATAAGCCGTAAACGTAAAATTTGCCGTAAACACTTCTGGCAAAAGAAATAAGTTAAATATATTCTACTTCACCAAAGCTTGATTAACAGGTCACATAAATATTTCTTTGAAGCCTATTGAATATGACAATGGAAAATACGACTTGTTATGGGATCCCCTCCAAGACCAAGGTGTTTGCAGTATCATGATTGACAGTGCTTATGCAGGGATCGATGATGGTTTATGGGAATGTGTCGTTGAAGGATTTGATTCGCGACCAAGGTGTTTGCAGTATCATGATTGACAGTGCTTATGCACTGTCTTGAATCTTTGATTCAAGACCAAGGTGTTTGCAGTATCATGATTGACAGTGCTTATGCAGGGATCGATGATGTTTTATGGGAATGTGTCGTTGAAGGATTTGATTCGCGACCAAGGTGTTTGCAGTATCATGATTGACAGTGCTTATGCACTGTCTTGAATCTTTGATTCAAGACCAAGGTGTTTGCAGTATCATGATTGACAGTACTTATGCACTCTCTTGAATCTTTGATTCAAGACCAAGATGTTTGCATCTTACTACTATTTGCTGACGACATCGTATTACTGGCTGAAACAAAGGAGAAACTGCAACAATTATTAGAGATTACGGAGGTTTATTTGGAAGAGAAGAAGTTAATCCTGAACACATCGAAGTCAGTGGTGATGGTATTTGGTCGTAAAGCCATGGAAAGTGAAGATGTGAATTTTTCCTTTAAAGGTGAAACTATACCAGTGAATAATGAATTTGTTTATCTTGGGGTAAAGTTTACTAGTAATGGGAAATTCAGTGGGCATCTGGATCTAGCGAATGCAAGGGGGAGGTATATTAGCGGCGAAATAGCGAGGAGTAGTCTTAGACGGGTGAGAGACATTAGAGTACATAAGAGGATTTGGACAAGTAAGATAGTACCGGCGATGCATTATGGAGCAGAGATCTGGGGCTATCGGAAAGGTCCAAAACTTGAGGTGGTTATGATGAGATATTATAAGAGGATGTTAGGACTATGGGATTCGTTTAGTAATTTGGTAATCCAGGGGGATTTAGGGCTAGTATCGCTGCGATCTATGAGGCTAGTGACCATGGTGAGATATTGGGTTAGGATACTGGGTATGCAGAGATTTACGGTAGCAAAGGCAGCATACTTAGAGGCGTTGAGACAGAATAGTAAAACAGGGTGGCCGGCGGAGATTAAGGACATCTTAGACAAGTGTGGATTAGGAGAATGGTGGAATGAAGGAAAGGGGATTATGGGTATGGAGGAAATAGTAATAAGGGAGGTACAAGAGAGATTGAAGAATCAAGAAATACAGATATGGTGGGCAAGCCTGGATCGTTCAGGGTCGTTAAAATTTTATAAACAGATAAAGAGGAGTTGGGGGGAGGAGGTATTTTGGAAGGTTGGGTTAGGTAGAGAGGATTTGAAGGCGTATTTGGATTGGAGGGGAAATGGATTTTTGATTGGGGAGAAAAGAAAGTATCAAGGGAGAAAAGGGGAGAAGGTAGTATCTATTGCTTGTCCTATGTGCGGAGCTCAGGATGAAAGTTTAATACATTTTGTGTGTGAATGTGTCGAATTGAATGATTGGAGGTGTGAGATGTATGGAAAAGAAAAATTGAATGAGATATGGATGGTAGATAGAATGAATGATACAAATTTCCTGAGTATCAAAAGGATAGCAAGGTTTGTCAGGATTGCAGCGGTGCATCGGGAGCGTTTTCTTTAAATAGTTTTAATTTAATGTAGTGAATTTGTTGTTTGTGTATTATGTAATTTTCCTATGGCCCACGGGCTTTTTTTCTGGAATAATTTATTATTAATTATTATTATAAGACACAATATGAATTATTATTATAAGTCACAAAGACAGCGAGTCTTAATAATTTGAGGCCTAGATCTGGAGAATTTCCTAAGCAAATCCTTTATTCTCTCCACGTTCCCGGAATAGAATTGCACTAAATTTCCTCTGTTGAATCCTAGTTGAGGGTCAACTTTTTCCCATCAAGATTGGAAGTGCTCTCTCTTTCCCGTTATATGATATAAAACACAAGAATTTCTTTTTCTCTTCTTTTTTTTCTCTCTCTTTCAATCGGGAAAGCGGAAGATTTGTGGGACGACCAATTAAGCGTGGGGGTCCTTGGCAATATTTTTAGAATAGGTTGTTAAGAGTGAAAATACTATTAATAAAGGGGAAATGTCCGTTAATCCTTAGTAAGAAGAAACGTTTTTATGATTAACTTATTTTGTGATATTTTCGCGCTGTATTCTGTTTCTGTGCGTGCTTGTAATTTGTACTGTTGTTTAATGTTCTTGCTTGTGTGTTATTTATTTATATTGTTGTGTGTATATGGCCCTTAGGCTTTTGAAATACACTTATCTATTTATTTATCTATTATCATGATTGACAGTGCTTATGCAGGGATCGGTGATGGTTTATGGGAATGTGTCGTTGAAGGATTTGATTCGCTTGATTACCACTATTCTGAGCCTATTCGTCTTATTGTTAGAGGTAAGAACTTGCTTTTATGTCATCACTTCATAATCATTTTTCAAATGTAAAGATTAGGAATAAGTTTTTAGGACAGCAGCACAAAGAGAAATGAACAATAAAGGCTTAAATAAAAAAATATTCTATAAATAATAATTTTGGGGAAAGAGTGTAGCAGAATAAAGTAATATGGTAAATCTTCAAAACAAATTTAATCTTTATCCATAGAGATTTTGTTTTTATAGAATATTTGGTTGTACATGAAGCGTTACTAGATTCAGCTTACATGAAACTCTAGTAAGAAACCTAGAGTTTCAAATCATTATTAAATCTAAATCGAATTTTTGATATTATTTTGTTGGTCAATCTAATTAGAATCGTACATCCAGGCACTTTAAGCCTCTATAACAAAGCTAGTTTTTCGTAAAAAAAAAGAAGAAATTCTTAAAAACATCATTTTGTTGGTCAATCTAATCGTACATCCAGGCACTTTAAGCTTCTATAACAAAGCTAGTTTTTCGTAAAAAAAGGAAGAAATTCTTAAAAACATCATGTAAAATACAAAATTCCCTGTAATAATTTTTGGATTTTGAAGGAAAGCGTTTTGAAGATAAGTCGTGAAATACAAAATCTTTTATGGTATAGCCTTGGGTATGAAATTAAAACAAGGTAAAGGTAAAGGATACGGCATTAGACTTTACAGTCCGTACCGGCGGTGCTGATCTCCGTTTCTTGGCCCTTCAGCCAGGAAGTGCAATGGGGGGTTGGGGGCCAGCCATCCTGTGCTTTCGCACACCCTTCCTGTTTACCTTCCCCAGATTTCTCCAGGTACCCGTTTAGAGCTGTATCGACTCTGGCTAAGCTTACAGAGTCACGCCACTAACCCCCGTCCCAAACTGAAGAATTGACTTTGAAGGTCAAGCTCAACTTGTTCACCCAGTTCAACGTCACAAAGGAAATCCCATAATGCTACAGTTCCAAGCTGAGCAATCATACAGGATTGGTTACATTTTGTTAGTTAACAACTGATTTATGCAATATATTTTTCAATAAGAGAATGAAATTGTTAATTGGATTCAACCTTACTCGGTTCTTTGGATTGTAAATCTTTCTTTCCCATGAGATTATCTCACTTAAAGAGTCATAGTTTTTCATGTAATGTTTCTCCTATGTAGTATGATCAAGAAGAGCTTAGTAATAAAGCAAGATGGTTTAAATGCTGAAAAGAGGTCTGATTCATTACTTGAGAGAATAGACATTTTTCAGTAGGAAATTTACATTTTTCAACACAACCTTAAGTTCAAAATACAGCCTGATAGAATAATTTGTAATGCTGAATCCAGGAATAAGAGGTCCGTTTTCTAAGAACTCGAAAAAAAAAAAAAACTGTGGTGGATGTCTTTGGGCCAGGTTAAAATGTATCTTCGTATTATTTATTCTCTATTTTTCATTTTCCTCCATTTATTGTTAGCTATAAGGTCTTAGATTACAGGGGCATGTGTTTGCTTTTATTATGAATTACTTTTTCGAAAAAACCATCTAAAAAGACAAAAACAAAATGAAACACAAGTGAAGTACATCATAGCTTTAAGACTTTAAAAACAATGTTCAAAATTTTGGGCTTGAAGTAAAATGTAATTACCAATTCCGTTCGTTTTTTTCAATGCCTTTTTCCCAAGACATGATTATTTCTAGTGGATCTGTGTGTGTGTGAAGGTGGAATGCGTGAAGCTAAAAAAATGTATTTTCGGGCCCCTATTTTCGAGACTATAACATGAGAACTTCCAAATAAATATTGAGAGACCACCACCTATTGATGGACCTAAGGAATGACATATTCCAGGACCTATAACCATAATGGTTCATTTTCAAATCATTTTTCTGCAAAATTATACAAGAATATAGACTGCCGAGAGCATAGGGATTAGCCTCCCCCCAACTATTTAAAGAGCCCTAGATAATAAATTAAAACTGGACGACCATTAGCCTAAAGTTTTTAAAATGAAAGTAAATTGCAACGTTAAAGATTAAAACAAACGGAATTATGCTATTTATCAAGAGGACTACTCCCTTTTACGATATTAAATAAAAAAACATGTTTTTTTAACTGAAAGTAAGGAGCGACATTAAAACTTAAAACGAACAGAAATTACTTCGTATATGAAAGAGGCTGCTTCCTCATCAACGCCCCACTCTTTACGCTAAAGTTTGACTCTTTCTCTCAATTCTTCTTTTTAAAACAGTAAAAAACTCCCCCAGTGTCCCCGTGGGATGGCCAACAAGTTACAAACTTTGACCAGTGCTTACATATAGTAATGGTTATTGGGAAGTGTGCAGGCGTTTTCAGGAGGATTTTTTTGGTTGGGGGAGGGGTTGAGAAGAGGGGGATATGCTCCCCAAAGACATAGTTACAAGGTTTTTCGACTACGCTGAATAAAATGGCTAGATCTGTTGACTTTGGGAAAATAATTAGCGTGGAAGGGGGCCTAAGTGCCCTCCAATTTTTTTGGTCACTTAAGAAGGGCACTAGAACTTTTCGTTTCCGTTAGAATGAGCCTTCTGGCAAAAAATACAAAATTCCACATTTTTGTAGATAGGAGCTTAAAACTGCTACAGTAGGGTTCTCTGATACGCTGAATCTGATGCTGTGATTTTCGTTAAGATTCTGTGACTTTTAGGGGGTGTTTCACCCTATTTTCTATAAAATCGCAAATTTTCTCAGGCTCGTAACATTTGATGGGTAAGACTAAACTTGATGAAACTCATATATTTGAAATCAGCATTAACATGCGATTTTCTAGAGTTTTGGTTACTATTGAGCCGGGTCGCTCCTTACTACAGTCCGTTACCACGAAGTGTTTGATATATACATTAATACTGTTCACACCAGCCTGGTTATTATCATAATAAAATTGAGTTTAAGCTATGGAACTTCAAGATATATTATGTGAATTGCAAGCAATAATTTAGATGGGACCGGGGTTAATTCTTCCTGAATGTTAAACTAGCGTGTTGAATGTTAGAACTAGGGCCAAGCTAGTTAAAATAGACAAGCAAAACAACCAAACTAAACTTACTAAAAACATAAAACTACCAAAAGTGTAAGTAGCCTGCACCAATTTGATATAGTAGAGATTTAGAAGGTGCAATCAAAGCTGCTACTTGTTACGACTTTGTTGGGGCAGGATCTGTTGCTGAAGGTTGACGGGGTAGAAGGGATTTATCCAACCTATATTTCTCCCAGGGATTTCTCCAAGGGATATACTTGTTGCATCAATTTGATACAGTAGAGATTTAGAAGGTGCAATCAAAGCTGCTACTTGTTACGACTTTGTTGGGGTAGGATCTGTTGCTGAAGGTTGACGGGGTAGAAGGGATTTATCCAACCTATATTTCTCCCAGTGACATACTTGTTGCATCAATTTGATACAGTAGAGATTTAGAAGTTGCAATCAAAGCTGCTACTTGTTACGACTTTGTTGGGGCAGGATCTGTTGCTGAAGGTTGACGGGGTAGAAGGGATTTATTCAACCTATATTTCTCCCAGGGATTTCTCCAAAGGATATACTTGTTGCATCAATTTGATTGGTGCAATCAAAGCTGCTAATTGTTACGACTTTGTTGGGGCAAGATCTGTTGCTGAAGTTTGACGGGGTAGACGGGATTTTTCCAACCTATATTTCTCCCAGGGATTTCTCTAAGGGATATACTTGTTGCATCAATTTGATATAGTAGAGATTTAGTTGGTACAATCAAGGCTGCTACTTGTTACTACTTTGTTGGGGCAGGATCTGTTGCTGAAGGTTGACGGGGTATAAGGGATTTTTCCAACCTATATTTCTTCCAGGGATTTCTCCAAGGGATATACTTGTTGCATCAATTTGATATAGTAGAGATTTAGTTGGTGCAATCAAAGCTGCTACTTGTTACGACTTTGTTGGGGCAGGATATGTTGCTGAAGTTTGACGGGGTACAAGGGATTTTTCCAACCTATATTTCTCCCAGGGATTTTTCTAAGGGATATACTTGTTGCATCAATTTGATATAATAGAGATTTAGTTGGTACAATCAAGGCTGCTATTTGTTACGACTTTGTTGGGGCAGGATCTGTTGCTGAAGGTTGACGGGGTAGAAGGGATTTATCCAACCTATATTTCTCCCAGGGATTTCTCCAAGGGATATACTTGTTGCATCAATTTGATATAGTAGAGATTTAGAAGGTGCAATCAAAGCTACTATTTGTTTCGACTTTGTTTGGGCAGGATCTGTTGCTGAAGGTTGACGGGGTAGAAGGGATTTATCCAACCTATATTTCTCCCAGGGATTTCTCCAAGGGATATACTTGTTGCATCAATTTGATATAGTAGAGATTTAGAAGGTGCAATCAAATCTGCTACTTGTTACGACATTGTTGGGGCAGGATATGTTGCTGAAGGTTGACGGGGTAGAAGGGATTTATCCAACCTATGTTTCCCCCAGGGAATTTTCCAAGGGATATACTTGTTGCATCAATTTGATATAACTGAGATTTAGAAGGTGCAATCAAAGCTGCTACTTGTTACGACTTTGTTGGGGCAGGATCTATTGCTGAAGGTTGACGGGGTAGAAGGGATTTCTCCAACCTAGGGATATTAGGATCCCATTTATCATTTAATTTGAGTTGGCCATGGTCTTTCTCATGATGATAGTAGTTTGGGCATCTCTAAATTCTCTCACGTTTTGTCTATTATAATGGTAAACACAAGCCAAAAGAGGTGTTATGTAATGGATAGTCAATTATGTAGATGGCTAAGGTGGAGATATTGCCACAATCATTAGGTTGAGATGATATATTAACCAATACCTGCTTGAACGAAAGAGCAGGAGGGATGAAAGGTCCCTTCATACATGAAGCTCTTTTGTACTATATTTTTCTTTTATATACTTTATATTTGCTCTAGTTTATATTTGGCTTTATTTACATATATTCACTTGTTATTATGTTTTCTCTTTTATTCAATTTACTTTATATTTGCTATACTTTATATTTGTATTACTTTACATTGATTTACTTAACAAAATATTGTCTATTTGCTTTAATATACTATAAGATACTTTTTTAATAGTCTAACCTAATAAAAGGGCTACTCTTGGTCTATTACTGGTAGTTGTATGTCCCCTTTATATGCTTCGTTATCAACAAGGGACATAGTCTGGGGAATGGAGAGTGGCGTAGGAGATGGGGTAGTATTTTTGGTGTTTCCTTTCAAATGGGATGTGGGTGTCATTACTATGCCAAGGGCGGTAGGCTGTTTAATAGCAATTCCTCGTTTATTTAGGCGAGTATTTGTAATGACATCAGAAAGGGACGGTGTCGAATTACTTGTTGGCTTTCCAACCTTAGGTGTTTTTTGCCTGATAGACTTGGTAGTGCACTCGATGCATAGCCACTTTAATATGTACTCTTTGACTTACATAAATTTTTTCTGTAATTTTTCTGACGTGTCATTCTGTATATAAATTTCGCTAGTTGTAAATAATCAGTAGAAACACTAGAAAATTTTAAATTCAATAGCTGGATTTAAGCTTCAAAGTATTCCAAGGTTAACGCAGGAAGGTGAATGAAATACAGAACTGGGTAATTAAATCACTGAATTAATTATTTTCAGTAAATTTATTGTAGGTCAGAAATTCACTGTAGGTACTTATCAAGTTCAAAGTCCCAAGGGATTTGATATTTAAGTATCTATTTTAAATTCACGGAGTAAAAATGTCACTAGAAAATAAATCTAAACAGATTTATCTAAACAGAAAAGTCGAGAGACTTTTATTAAAAAGTCTCTCAAGAAATCAAACAGGTTGAAGCCATACAATAAATGTCTCTAGGGAAATCACACGATTTCCACACGATTGAAGCCTTACTTAATTGAAAGGTTAATATCCAAAAATGAGGTGTTTACTGAAATTTAAAAATGAGGTAAGTTATGAAATTAGCCCATTGTTTACTTGTACTATTTATTATTGGGGAGAATACAAATATTTGTTGATTTTTTTTTGCGGGATGGGGGGGATGCTCGCGGTGGAGTTTCATAGGGAGACTCTTCCTTGGGGAGGAAAATTTTATCTATAATTTTAACTGCATCATTATATCTCACCAATGGTGAATGTTGCGCAGGTATCGATCAAAGTATCTCTTTCTCTGGGCACTGTTATTTTTGTTTGGACATGAGTCATCATGCTAGCAAATTTGCTTCCCTTCTCTCACTTTTACAACTTTTTCACAAAAAGGTTTAATTAAACATTTCTTAAATAAGTAGGTATTTGCTCTTATCAAAAATGATATTCTTTATTTTCAAAATCTAATGTCTAGTTAGTTATATTAGCTCAACAGTCGCTATATTAAAAAAGAAGAAGAAACTGATTCTTCATACTATTTCACAAGAATGGGGCGCAGTAAGGATCTTCCGGATAACCCTTTTGCCTATTGCTTGTGATTAACCGTATGTATTATCAACTCATTAAAACAACTTGGTAAGACCCAGCTTGCTAATAGACTCTAAAATCTAACCCACTTTGATATTCCTTTAATTGAAAAGATTTTGCGGTGTTTTTTTATTTAAGTCATCATTTTAAATAAAATTAATTTAAAAATATCTTTTCAATAAAAAATATCAATTTAGACTAGTTTTTCCAAGAAAAATGTAGACGTACCGTCCTGTCTTTTGTGCACATGCTTGCTTAGGATTTTGCTTCATCATTGTCATTCAGTTTCCTGTTTTGTAGATGATTGCGTTTCAGACACATTTTTTTTAGATTTTTCTAAGGATAATTGTAGACCTGGACGAATTAAATCTTAAGAAATCAGCCAAATATTAAATCCTTAAAATATATGAAAATGTCATTACATAGCATAACCAGCTGGAGTTCACGTATCTAGCTATAATCTTTAGAACACCAAAGAAATTTTGTCCGAACACATATTGTTCAGCCTATAATATCGATATCAAATATCAAACAACAAATTCAATAAAAAAGAAGGGTTCTATCACACTTCTTACGATCAAAACGAGGGAAACTTTAAATGGCTATTACATGTTTCATGGATGAACGATGACAGATTGTAAGCGATCGTCCTTTTCGGCCTTGCATCTATGACCAAACAAAAAGCCTGTCATCCCCAAATGAAGCAGAAAGAGGTTATAAGGAAGGAATTCAAGAAATTAGAACTTCTGCTTAGGGGGTAAAGAGAGAGGCATTGACTAGATTGGAATGGAGTAGGAGCGTCCGGAGTTTTGTTTGCCCTAGACCGTTTGGTGCTGTAACGAGTTACTAGCAGTAGTAGTGTTATAATTTTGATTTCGAAAAAAAAATGCTCGACGTGTTGTGGGTTCAAGTACATACCATTTTTATTAACGGTCGTATAGAAAGAGAAAAACTTTTGCGATTTTTTCATTGTTAATACTTTTTTATTGTAATTTTCAACAAAAAAAACTGCAGAGATTTATTTTGGTATTGAGCGCTGAATTTCCTTGGATTCGTTTCCCCTCTGAAGAAATATATTGCTTTTTTAGTTATCGTAGTGACATTTCTCCCTAACGTTTCAGAAAAATATTAGGTGTTTTTGAAATTTTTAAAATTTTATTTTGGAAATTCAACCAAGCAATCATTAAAATAAAAAAATAAGACTTTTGCAAGTGCGTCGAAAGCAAAGAAGGAATTATTTAAAACAGGTTTACCCGTGATGATTACAGTCATATTTGAACTTATGGAGGTAGGGTGGGTCAGCTATAATTTATTTAACAATAATTACTATTAAATGCATTACTATTCCTATAGACTAATGATTCGGCAGGATGAAGAAAATTATATTTTAAAATGCCGTGAATTATTTCACCAGTTTGTCGTTGATATGTATGCTAAAATTGAATCAGAATGTTTGCTATATATCCGCCTGAATCAGACCAAGCTCCGCTCTGAACAATACATTCATTTGCGAGATGCAGTTATAAATGACGGTAATACCACAAACGTTGGAAGATTAACAATTTTACCTTCGTCATATGCTGGCAGTCCCCGTCATATGCATGAATATGCTCAAGATGCTATTGCGTATGTTCGTCTCTATGGTCGTCCAGATTTATTTATTACATTTACATGTAATCAATCTTGGGCGAGATACTGCAGCTTTTACTTCAAGGACAATCGGTGGTTCATAGGCATGACATTACGGCGCCCGTGTCTTCCGGCAAAAGTTGAAATCACTGATAAACTACATAGTAAAACTTGCAGTGTTTGGGTCAGTGCGATGCTGGATGTACTCAGTGGAATGGCAAAAACGAGGTTTGCCACACGCACATATACTAATCTGGCTTCATAAAAAAATTACTTCGAACGAAATTAATGATGTGATTTCCGCTGAAACACCTGATAAAAATGTCAATAAGGGGTTACATGATATTATTGTAAAAAATATGATACATGGACCTTGCGGTGCACTGAACGAAAATTTACCATGCATGGCCAAAGGAAGGTGCACAAAGCAATATCCTCGACTTTTAGTATCAAACACAAATACTGACAATGATGGTTACCCACAATTTAGAAGAAGATCTACTGAAGATGGCGGTAAAACAGCAATAATAAAGAAGCGTAACGGTACCACCATCGAAGTAGATAACCAGTGGGTTGTCCCATATTCCCCATTATTATCAAAAACATTTAATGCAAACATAAACGTTGAATACTGTTACTCCGTAAAGACAATTTAACTCCGTAAAGACAATACTGTTACTCCGTAAAATACGTCAACAAAGGCAGTGACATGGCAATTTGGGGCTTGCAGCCCGAAATCAAAGATTTCGACGAAATCGTACAATATCAGGCTGGAAGATACATAAGCAGTAATGAAGCTGTTTGGCGAATTCTTTCATTTCCGATACATGAACGTAGTTCAGCTGTTGTTCACTTAGCGGTACATTTACAGAATGGTCAATGTGTTTATTTCACGGAAACCAACGTGCAACAAAGAGCCCTGAATCCACCGGATACAACATTAACAGCTTTTTTTCGCTTTGCAAAAATGATTCTTTTGCAAAAAAAACTGCTGTATACTGAAGTGCCTTCGTATTACACGTTATTACACGGAATACTAAAAATAAAGTATTTGAACGTCGAAAACAGGGTAAGTCAGTCGACGGCCATCCTACCATCTTCAAAGATGCCTGCTTTTGGTGAATGTACCCGGTCCGACATCCTTTAAGTATTTAAGAACTGTAAACGGTACTATACATGACACTTACCGTAGTGCATATCAAGCTCTGAATTTATTGGAGAATGACCAACACTGGGATAACTGCATCAATGACGCGTGCGAAACGTCAACCCCAAGTCATATTCGTGCATTGTTTGGTATCATTTTAACAACTTGCTCTCCATCAGCTCCTACAGAGTTATGGGAAAAATATAAGTCAAAAATGTCCGAAGATATACTCCATCGAAAACAGTTAGAGACGTCAGATATGAGTTTTGATTTTACATCAGAAATTTATAACTACACTTTAGTTATTATACAAGATTTGTGCGTACGTATGGCAAACAAACCTCTTCAGGATTTGGGAATGCCTTCACCTAACTGTATCGCTGCTGTTTCGACATGTGTAGAATTGGATCGTGAACAAAGTTACAGTACGAGTGATCTATTGTCGTAGGTACAAAGTAACATTTCCAAGTTAACGTCGGAACAAAAAGACATTTATGATACGATAATGCATTGTGTCGATAACAACGTTGGAGAAATTTTCTTTTTGGATGCGCCAGGAGGTACTGGTAAAACGTTTGTGATAAAACTGATTCTGGCATCAATTCGATCAAAAAATGATATAGCGTTGGCAATTGCGTCGTCCGGAATAGCCGCAACATTGCTGCCTGGTGGAAGAACTGCTCATTCCGCTTTGAAATTGCCTCTGAATTTGCATTCTACAGAAACTCCCACGTGCTATATTTCCAAATCATCTGGGATGGGTAAAGTATTGCAGCAATGCTAACTTATTATTTGGGATGAGTGCACAATGGCACACAAAAATCGCTCGAGGCTCTGGATCAATGCTTGAAATATTTAAGAGGGAATTCGAAACCCTTTGGCAGCACATTAATATCGCTTGCGGGAGATTTCAGGCAAACATTACCTATAATACCTAGATCAACTCCTACAGACGAAATGAATGCTTGCCTGAAAAATTCTCATTTATGGGCACACGTAAAAATATTAAAATTAACTACAAATATGCGTGTCTGATTGCAAGACGATGACTCTGGTCAAACATTTTCAGATCAATTGCTGGCCATTGGAAACGGAAAGCTCCCAGTAGACTCAATTTCAGGACGTATACGACTACCTGCTGATTTCTGTAATTTAGTGACGTCCAAAAATGAATTGATTGAAAAAGTATTTCCGAATATTCTAAAAAATTATAAAAATAATAAATGGCTAAGTGAAAGAGCGATTCTCGCACTCAAAAATATAGACGTCCACGAAATCAACAATATTGTTTTGACCAAGATTCGAGCCCAGGCAGTCCTTTACAAGTCAGTCGACACAGTTTTGGAATCAAATGAATCTATCTATCTGTCTATCTATATAAAAACGAGTTGTGTGTATGCATGTTTGTTTGTTTGTAAAAAGAGCGTTTGCATATGACGTCATTATTAGTACATACGGTTTTGTATATGCACAACAATGGGAAAACTTGTTGGGGTGGCGCAAAACGCCACCCCAACAGCTATATATATATATATATATATATATATATATATATATATATGTGTATGTATATATATATATATATATATATATATATATATATATATATATATATATATATATATATATATATATATATATATATATATATATATATATATATATATATATACTAGCTGTTGGGGTGGCGCTTCGCGCCACCCCAACACCTAGTTGGTGGGGGCGCTTCGCGCTCCCCCAAGCCCCCCCGCGCGCGTAAGTCGTTACGCGCTATATTAATTACGCGCCATTGTAGTTGTGTCCCTATGTCCCACCTGTGAATATAGATATCTATATATATAAAAATAAGTTGTCTGTGGATGGATGTGTCAGGTGACGTCACCTGAAAAAACTGGATCAGGTGACGTCAAAACTGAAAAAACTAAAAAAAGGCAAAAACTACAAAAAAAACTAAAAACTAATAAAAAAAATAAAAAAGCTAAAAAACTAAAAAAACTAAAAAAAGGCAAAAACTACAAAAAAAACTAAAAACTAATAAAAAAGCTAAAAAACTAAAAAAACTAAAAAAAGGCAACAACTACAAAAAAACTAAAAACTAATAAAAAAAATAAAAAAGCTAAAAAACTAAAAAAACTAAAAAAACTAAAAAAGGTAAAAAACTAAAAAAAACTAAAAACTAAAAAAAAACTAAAAAAAAGGAAAAAACTGAAAAATAAGCTAAAATAAAGGTAAAAACCAATAAAAAACTAAAAAAACTGAAAAAACTAAAAAAAGGCAAAAACTACAAAAAAAAACTAAAAACTAATAAAAAAGTAAAAAAGCTAAAAAACTAAAAAAACTAAAAAAAGGTAAAAAACTAAAAAAGATAAAAAATAAAAAAAAAAACTAAAAAAAAGGAAAAAACTGAAAAATAAGCTAAAATAAAGGTAAAAACCAATAAAAAACTAAAAAGAAAAAAAGGAAAAAACTAAAAAAAATTTCATCTAAAGAACTAAAAAACTAAACAAGGTAAAAACTAAAAGAACTAAAAAAGAAAAAAATAAATGATGACACTCAAAGAGAAAGCGACCAGGACAAAAGGAATGTTCGATTAGCAATCAACAAAGCACCGCGACACAGGGAGTATAAATGACGACCAGGACATAAGTAAAAAAAAAAATCTATATATATAAAAATAAGTTGTCTGTGGATCTGTGGATCGTGGATCAGGTGACGTCACCTGAAAAAACTGGATCAGGTGACGTAAAAACTGAAAAAACTAAAAAAAGGCAAAAACTACAAAAAAAACTAAAAACTAATAAAAAAAATAAAAAAGCTAAAAAACTAAAAAAACTAAAAAAAGGCAAAAACTACAAAAAAAACTAAAAACTAATAAAAAAGCTAAAAAACTAAAAAAACTAAAAAAAAGGCAAAAACTACAAAAAAAACTAAAAACTAATAAAAAAAATAAAAAAGCTAAAAAACTAAAAAAACTAAAAAAACTAAAAAAAGGTAAAACACTAAAAAAACTAAAAACTAAAAAAAACTAAAAAAAAGGAAAAAACTGAAAAATAAGCTAAAATAAAGGTAAAAACCAATAAAAAACTAAAAAAAAAACTGAAAAAACTAAAAAAAGGCAAAAACTACAAAAAAACTAAAAACTAATAAAAAAAAGTAAAAAAGCTAAAAAACTAAAAAAACTAAAAAAACTAAAAAAACTAAAAAAAGGTAAAAAACTAAAAAAAATAAAAAATAAAAAAAAACTAAAAAAAGGAAAAAACTGAAAAATAAGCTAAAATAAAGGTAAAAACCAATAAAAAACTAAAAAGAAAAAAAGGAAAAAACTAAAAAAAATTTTCATCTAAAAAACTAAAAAAAAACTAAAAAAGGTAAAAACTAAAAGAACTAAAAAAGAAAAAAAAAATAAATGACGACACTCAAAGAGAAAGCGACCAGGACAAAAGGAATGTTCGATTAGCAATCAACAAAGCACCGGGACACAGGGAGTATAAATGACGACCAGGACATAAGTAAAAAAAAAAATTAACAAAACTAAAAAGAAGGTAAAAACTACAAAAAAACTAAAAAGAAAAAAAAACTAAAAACTAATAAAAAACTAAAAAATCTAAAAATCTAAATAAACTAAAAAAGAAAAAAAAAGGAAAAAAATAAAGGAGAAAAACAAAACTAAAAAACGAATGTATATACAGACCGGTACACCGGGATACAAATGACGACCGGGACACAGGGAATATAAATGACGACCGGGAAACAGGGACGCAACTACAACGGGGACACCGGGGGAAACAGGGGGATATAAATGACGACCGGGACAAAAAAACTAAAAAGAAAAAAAAAACTAATAAAAAAACTAAAAAATCTAAAAATCTAAATAAGCTAAAAAAGAAAAAAAAGGAAAAAAATAAAGGAGAAAAACAAAACTAAAAAACGAATGTATATACAGACCGGGACACCGGGATACAAATGACGACCGGGACACAGGGAATATAAATGACGACCGGGACACAACTACAACGGGGACACCGGGGGAAACAGGGGGATGTAAATGACGACCGGGACACCGGGACAGGGAATGGTCGATTAGCAATCACCATCAACAAAGCTCAAGGGCAATCATTAGAATCATGAGGTATAGATCTGAATACAGATTGTTTTCCCATGGACCATTATATGTTGCATGTTCAAGAGTCGGTAAACCTGACAATCTATTTATATGCAAAGACAATGGGACAGCAAAGAATGTTGTATATTCGCAAGTTTTACGTAGTTAAAACCACATATATATATATATATATATATATATATATATATATATATATATATATATATATATCTATATTCACAGGTGGGACATAGGGACACAACTACAATGGCGCGTAACTATTATGGCGCGTAACGACTTACGCGCGCGGGGGGGCTTGGGGGGGGCGCGAAGCGCCCCCACCAACTAGGTGTTGGGGTGGCGCGAAGCGCCACCCCAACAGCTAGTATATATATATATATATATATATATATATATATATATATATATATATATATATATATATATATATATATATATATATATATATATATATGGTTTTAACTACGTAAAACTTGCGAATATACAACATTCTTTGCTGTCCCATTGTCTTTGCATATAAATAGATTGTCAGGTTTACCGACTCTGGAACATGCAACATATAATGGTCCATGGGAAAACAATCTGTATTCAGATCTATACCTCATGATTCTAATGATTGCCCTTGAGCTTTGTTGATGGTGATTGCTAATCGACCATTCCCTGTCCCGGTGTCCCGGTCGTCATTTACATCCCCCTGTTTCCCCCGGTGTCCCCGTTGTAGTTGTGTCCCTGTGTCCCGGTCGTCATTTATATTCCCTGTGTCCCGGTCGTCATTTGTATCCCGGTGTACCGGTCTGTATATACATTCGTTTTTTAGTTTTGTTTTTCTCCTTTATTTTTTTCCTTTTTTTTTCTTTTTTAGTTTATTTAGATTTTTAGATTTTTTATTTTTGTTATTAGTTTTTAGTTTTTTTTTCTTTTTAGTTTTTTTGTAGTTTTTACCTTCTTTTTAGTTTTTTTAATTTTTTTTTACTTATGTCCTGGTCGTCATTTATACTCCCTGTGTCCCGGTGCTTTGTTGATTGCTAATCGAACATTCCTTTTGTCCTGGTCGCTTTCTCTTTGAGTGTCGTCATTTATTTTTTTCTTTTTTAGTTCTTTTAGTTTTTACCTTTTTTAGTTTTTTTAGTTTTTTAGATGAAAATTTTTTTTAGTTTTTTCCTTTTTTTCTTTTTAGTTTTTTATTGGTTTTTACCTTTATGTTAGCTTATTTTTCAGTTTTTTCCTTGTTTTTTAGTTTTTTTTTATTTTTTATTTTTTTTTAGTTTTTTACCTTTTTTTAGTTTTTTTTTAGTTTTTTTAGTTTTTTTAGTTTTTTAGCTTTTTTACTTTTTTATTAGTTTTTAGTTTTTTTGTAGTTTTTGCCTTTTTTTAGTTTTTTCAGTTTTTTTTAGTTTTTTATTGGTTTTTACCTTTATTTTAGCTTATTTTTCAGTTTTTTCCTTTTTTTTTAGTTTTTTTAGTTTTTAGTTTTTTTAGTTTTTTACCTTTTTTTAGTTTTTTTTAGTTTTTTTAGTTTTTTAGCTTTTTTATTTTTTTTTATTAGTTTTTAGTTTTTTTGTAGTTTTCGCCTTTTTTAGTTTTTTTTTAGTTTTTTAGCTTATTTATTAGTTTTTAGTTTTTTTTTGTAGTTTTTGCCTTTTTTTTTAGTTTTTTTTTAGTTTTTTAGCTTTTTTATTTTTTTTATTAGTTTTTAGTTTTTTTTTTGTAGTTTTTGCCTTTTTTTTAGTTTTTTCAGTTTTGACGTCACCTGATCCAGTTTTTTCAGGTGACGTCACCTGATCCACGATCCACAGATCCACAGACAACTTATTTTTATATTTATAGATAGTTTTTTTTTTACTTATGTCCTGGTCGTCATTTATACTCCCTGTGTCCCGGTGCTTTGTTGATTGCTAATCGAACATTCCTTTTGTCCTGGTCGCTTTCTCTTTGAGTTTCGTCATTTATTTTTTTCTTTTTTAGTTCTTTTAGTTTTTACCTTTTTTAGTCTTTTTTAGTTTTTTAGATGAAAATTTTTTTTAGTTTTTTCCTTTTTTTCTTGTTAGTTTTTTATTGGTTTTTACCTTTATTTTAGCTTATTTTTCAGTTTTTTCCTTTTTTTTAGTTTTTTTTTATTTTTTATTTTTTTAGTTTTTTACCTTTTTTTAGTTTTTTTAGTTTTTTTAGTTTTTTAGCTTTTTTACTTTTTTTATTAGTTTTTAGTTTTTTTTTGTAGTTTTTGCCTTTTTTTAGTTTTTTCAGTTTTTTTTTAGTTTTTTATTGGTTTTTACCTTTATTTTAGCTTATTTTTCAGTTTTTTCCTTTTTTTCAGTTTTTTTTAGTTTTTAGTTTTTTTAGTTTTTTTTTGTTTTTTAGCTTTTTTATTTTTTTTATTAGTTTTTAGTTTTTTTTGTAGTTTTTGCCTTTTTTTAGTTTTTTTAGTTTTTTAGCTTTTTTATTAGTTTTTAGTTTTTTTTGTAGTTTTTGCCTTTTTTTAGTTTTTTTTTAGTTTTTTAGCTTTTTTATTTTTTATTAGTTTTTAGTTTTTTTTTGTAGTTTTTGCCTTTTTTTAGTTTTTTCAGTTTTGACGTCACCTGATCCAGTTTTTTCAGGTGACGTCACCTGACACATCCACAGACAGACAACTTATTTTTATATAGATAGATATATATATATATATATATATGTACTAGCTGTTGGGGTGGCGCTTCGCGCCACCCCAACACCTAGTTGGTGGGGGCGCTTCGCGCCCCCCCCAAGCCCCCCCGCGCGCGTAAGTCGTTACGCGCCATAATAGTTACGCGCCATTGTAGTTGTGTCCCTATGTCCCACCTGTGAATATAGATATATATATATATATATGGTTTTAACTACGTAAAACTTGCGAATATACAACATTCTTTGCTGTCCCATTGTCTTTGCATATAAATAGATTGTCAGGTTTACCGACTCTTGAACATGCAACATATAATGGTCCATGGGAAAACAATCTGTATTCAGATCTATACCTCATGATTCTAATGATTGCCCTTGAGCTTTGTTGATGGTGATTGCTAATCGACCATTCCCTGTCCCGGTGTCCCGGTCGTCATTTACATCCCCCTGTTTCCCCCGGTGTCCCCGTTGTAGTTGTGTCCCTGTGTCCCGGTCGTCATTTATATTCCCTGTGTCCCGGGTCCCGGTCATCATTTGTATCCCGGTGTCCCGGTCTGTATATACATTCGTTTTTTAGTTTTGTTTTTCTCCTTTATTTTTTTCCTTTTTTTTTCTTTTTTAGCTTATTTAGATTTTTAGATTTTTTAGTTTTTTTTATTAGTTTTTAGTTTTTATTTCTTTTTAGTTTTTTTGTCCCGGTCGTCATTTATATCCCCCTGTTTCCCCCGGTGTCCCCGTTGTAGTTGTGTCCCTGTGTCCCGGTCGTTATTTATATTCCCTGTGTCCCGGTCGTCATTTGTATCCCGGTGTACCGGTCTGTATATACATTCGTTTTTTAGTTTTGTTTTTCTCCTTTATTTTTTTCCTTTTTTTTTTCTTTTTTAGTTTATTTAGATTTTTAGATTTTTTAGTTTTTTTATTAGTTTTTAGTTTTTTTTTCTTTTTAGTTTTTTTGTAGTTTTTACCTTCTTTTTAGTTTTGTTAATTTTTTTTTTTACTTATGTCCTGGTCGTCATTTATACTCCCTGTGTCCCGGTGCTTTGTTGATTGCTAATCGAACATTCCTTTTGTCCTGGTCGCTTTCTCTTTGAGTGTCGTCATTTATTAGTTTTTTCCTTTTTTTTTTTAGTTTTTTATTGGTTTTTACCTTTATTTTAGCTTATTTTTCAGTTTTTTCCTGTTTTTTAGTTTTTTTTTATTTTTTATTTTTTTTAGTTTTTTACCTTTTTTTAGTTTTTTTAGTTTTTTTAGTTTTTTAGCTTTTTTACTTTTTTTATTAGTTTTTAGTTTTTTTTTGTAGTTTTTGCCTTTTTTTAGTTTTTTCAGTTTTTTTTTTAGTTTTTTATTGGTTTTTACCTTTATAGTTTTTTTAGTTTTTTAGCTTTTTTATTTTTTTTATTAGTTTTTAGTTTTTTTTGTAGTTTTTGCCTTTTTTTAGTTTTTTCAGTTTTGACGTCACCTAATCCAGTTTTTTCAGGTGACGTCACCTGACACATCCATCCACACATCCATCCACACATCCATCCACAGACAACTTATTTTTATATATATAGATATATATATATATATATATATATATATATATATATATATATATATATATATATATATATATATATATATATATATCTATATATATAAAAATAAGTTGTCTGTCTGTGGATGTGTGGATGGATGTGTGGATGGATGTGTCAGGTGACGTCACCTGAAAAAACTGGATTAGGTGACGTCAAAACTGAAAAAACTAAAAAAAGGCAAAAACTACAAAAAAAACTAAAAACTAATAAAAAAAATAAAAAAGCTAAAAAACTAAAAAAACTATAAAGGTAAAAACCAATAAAAAACTAAAAAAAAAACTGAAAAAACTAAAAAAAGGCAAAAACTACAAAAAAAAACTAAAAACTAATAAAAAAAGTAAAAAAGCTAAAAAACTAAAAAAACTAAAAAAACTAAAAAAAGGTAAAAAACTAAAAAAAATAAAAAATAAAAAAAAACTAAAAAAAAGGAAAAAACTGAAAAATAAGCTAAAATAAAGGTAAAAACCAATAAAAAACTAAAAAAAAAAAGGAAAAAACTAATAAATGACGACACTCAAAGAGAAAGCGACCAGGACAAAAAACTAAAAAAAAAGGCAAAAACTACAAAAAAACTAAAAACTAATAAAAAAAATAAAAAAGCTAAAAAATTAAAAAAACTAAAAAAAGGTAAAAAACTAAAAAAACTAAAAACTAAAAAAAAACTAAAAAAGGTAAAAACTAAAAGAACTAAAAAAGAAAAAAATAAATGACGACACTCAAAGAGAAAGCGACCAGGACAAAAGGAATGTTCGATTAGCAATCAACAAAGCACCGGGACACAGGGAGTATAAATGACGACCAGGACACAAGTAAAAAAAAAAAATTAACAAAACTAAAAAGAAGGTAAAAACTACAAAAAAACTAAAAAGAAAAAAAAACTAAAAACTAATAAAAAAACTAAAAAATCTAAAAATCTAAATAAACTAAAAAAGAAAAAAAAAGGAAAAAAATAAAGGAGAAAAACAAAACTAAAAAACGAATGTATATACAGACCGGTACACCGGGATACAAATGACGACCGGGACACAGGGAATATAAATAACGACCGGGACACAGGGACACAACTACAACGGGGACACCGGGGGAAACAGGGGGATATAAATGACGACCGGGACAAAAAAACTAAAAAGAAATAAAAACTAAAAACTAATAAAAAAAACTAAAAAATCTAAAAATCTAAATAAGCTAAAAAAGAAAAAAAAAGGAAAAAAATAAAGGAGAAAAACAAAACTAAAAAACGAATGTATATACAGACCGGGACACCGGGATACAAATGATGACCGGGACCCGGGACACAGGGAATATAAATGACGACCGGGACACAGGGACACAACTACAACGGGGACACCGGGGGAAACAGGGGGATAACCTGACAATCTATTTATATGCAAAGACAATGGGACAGCAAAGAATGTTGTATATTCGCAAGTTTTACGTAGTTAAAACCATATATATATATATATATCTATATTCACAGGTGGGACATAGGGACACAACTACAATGGCGCGTAACTATTATGGCGCGTAACGACTTACGCGCGCGGGGGGGCTTGGGGGGGCACGAAGCGCCCCCACCAACTAGGTGTTGGGGTGGCGCGAAGCGCCACCCCAACAGCTAGTATATATATATATATATATATACATATATATATATATATATATATATATATATAAGTCGCGTGCCATTGCAAAGCTTTGGTGGGTTGATATTTCTTAAAAATTATTATTGGTACGCCTATTTGTAGTTGTAGCACGTGTGGTGGAAACCCTGAAAGATCCACGGAATTTAAAAATTTCAGATGGATAATTGACCTCTTCATTTGGTTCCAAAACTGTGTCGACTGACTTGTAAAGGACTGCCTGGTCTCGAATCTTGGTCAAAACAATATTGTTGATTTCGTGGACGTCTATATTTTTGGGTGCAAGAATCGCTCTGATAAAATTGTTAATCTTCCAACATTTGTGGTATTACCGTCATTTATAACTACATCTCGCAAACGAATGTATTGTTCAGAGCGGAGCTTGGTCTGATTCAGGCGGATATAGCAAACGTTCTGATTCAATTTTAGCATACATATCAACGACGAATTGGTGAAACAATTGACGGCATTTTAAAATATATTCCCATTGTTTCACCATTGAATTTCAAGGTCTTGCAATAGGGACAAATTTTAGACATAGTCCCGATTTGAACACATTTACTCAAGCTATAATCATCGACTGGGCTGTAACTGAATGCCAGGCGATAACTTTCAGGTTGCTCTGATTCCTCGGCACGCTTTCTTTTCTTACTTTCTCTATCAGCAGCAAGCCTGATTTTTTGCTGTTCTTGTGATTCCTCGGCACATCTTCTTTTTTCACTTTCGTCTTATATAAATATATATATATATGTACATATATCTATTTATATAAAAATAAGTTGTCTGTCTGTGGCTGTGTGGATGGATGTGTCAGGTGACGTCACCTGAAAAAACTGGATTAGGTGACGTCAAAACTGAAAAAACTAAAAAAAGGCAAAAACTACAAAAAAACTAAAAACTAATAAAAAAAATAAAAAAGCTAAAAAACTAAAAAAACTATAAAGGTAAAAACCAATAAAAAACTAAAAAAAAACTGAAAAAACTAAAAAAAGGCAAAAACTACAAAAAAAAACTAAAAACTAATAAAAAAAGTAAAAAAGCTAAAAAACTAAAAAAACTGAAAAAACTAAAAAAAGGTAAAAAACTAAAAAAAATAAAAAATAAAAAAAACTAAAAAAAGGAAAAAACTGAAAAATAAGTTAAAATAAAGGTAAAAACCAATAAAAAACTAAAAAAATAGGAAAAAACTAATAAATGACGACACTCAAAGAGAAAGCGACCAGGACAAAAGGAATGTTCGATTAGCAATCAACAAAGCACCGGGACACAGGGAGTATAAATGACGACCAGGACATAAGTAAAAAAAAACTATCTATATATATAAAAATAAGTTGTCTGTGGATCTGTGGATCGTGGATCAGGTGACGTCACCTGAAAAAAACTGGATCAGGTGACGTCAAAACTGAAAAAACTAAAAAAAGGCAAAAACTACAAAAAAAAACTAAAAACTAATAAAAAAAATAAAAAAGCTAAAAAACTAAAAAAACTAAAAAAAGGCAAAAACTACAAAAAAAACTAAAAACTAATAAAAAAGCTAAAAAACTAAAAAAACAAAAAAAAGGCAAAAACTACAAAAAAACTAAAAACTAATAAAAAAAATAAAAAAGCTAAAAAACTAAAAAAACTAAAAAAAGGTAAAAAACTAAAAAATAAATAACGACCGGGACACAGGGACACAACTACAACGGGGACACCGGGGGAAACAGGGGGATATAAATGACGACCGGGACAAAAAAAACTAAAAAGAAATAAAAACTAAAAACTAATAAAAAAACTAAAAAATCTAAAAATCTAAATAAGCTAAAAAAGAAAAAAAAGGAAAAAAAATAAAGGAGAAAAACAAAACTAAAAAACGAATGTATATACAGACCGGGACACCGGGATACAAATGATGACCGGGACCCGGGACACAGGGAATATAAATGACGACCGGGACACAGGGACACAACTACAACGGGGACACCGGGGGAAACAGGGGGATAACCTGACAATCTATTTATATGCAAAGACAATGGGACAGCAAAGAATGTTGTATATTCGCAAGTTTTACGTAGTTAAAACCATATATATATATATATTTCTATATTCACAGGTGGGACATAGGGACACAACTACAATGGCGCGTAACTATTATGGCGCGTAACGACTTACGCGCGCGGGGGGGCTTGGGGGGGCGCGAAGCGCCCCCACCAACTAGGTGTTGGGGTGGCGCGAAGCGCCACCCCAACAGCTAGTATATATATATTTCTATATTCACAGGTGGGACATAGGGACACAACTACAATGGCGCATAACTATTAGGGCGCGTAACGACTTACGCGCGCGGGGGGGCTTGGGGGGGGGGCGCGAAGCGCCCCCACCAACTAGGTGTTGGGGTGGCGCGAAGCGCCACCCCAACAGCTAGTCTATATATATAAAAATAAGTTGTCTGTCTGTGGATGGATCAGGTGACGTCACCTGAAAAAACTGGATCAGGTGACGTCAAAACTGAAAAAACTAAAAAAAGGCAAAAACTACAAAAAAACTAAAAACTAATAAAAAAATAAAAAAGCTAAAAAACTAAAAAAACTAAAAAAAGGCAAAAACTACAAAAAAAACTAAAAACTAATAAAAAAGCTAAAAAACTAAAAAAACTAAAAAAAGGCAAAAACTACAAAAAAACTAAAAACTAATAAAAAAAATAAAAAAGCTTAAAAACTAAAAAAACTAAAAAAACTAAAAAAAGGTAAAAAACTAAAAAAACTAAAAACTAAAAAAAAACAAAAAAAAAAAGGAAAAACTGAAAAATAAGCTAAAATAAAGGTAAAAACCAATAAAAAACTAAAAAAAAACTGAAAAAACTAAAAAAAAGGCAAAAACTACAAAAAAAAACTAAAAACTAATAAAAAAAGTAAAAAAGCTAAAAAACTAAAAAAACTAAAAAAACTAAAAAAGGTAAAAAACTAAAAAAAAATAAAAATAAAAAAAAACTAAAAAAAGGAAAAAACTGAAAAATAAGCTAAAATAAAGGTAAAAACCAATAAAAAACTAAAAAGAAAAAAAGGAAAAAACTAAAAAAAATTTTCATCTAAAAAACTAAAAAAAACTAAAAAAGGTAAAAACTAAAAGAACTAAAAAAGAAAAAAATAAATGACGAAACTCAAAGAGAAAGCGACCAGGACAAAAGGAATGTTCGATTAGCAATCAACAAAGCACCGGGACACAGGGAGTATAAATGACGACCAGGACATAAGAAAAAAAAAACTATCTATATATATAAAAATAAGTTGTCTGTGGATCTGTGGATCGTGGATCAGGTGACGTCACCTGAAAAAACTGGATTAGGTGACGTCAAAACTGAAAAAACTAAAAAAAGGTAAAACTACAAAAAAAACTAAAAACTAATAAAAAAAATAAAAAAGCTAAAAAACTAAAAAAACTAAAAAAAGGCAAAAACTACAAAAAAACTAAAAACTAATAAAAAAAAGCTAAAAAACTAAAAAAACTAAAAAAAGGCAAAAACTACAAAAAAAACTATAAACTAATAAAAAAAAATAAAAAAGCTAAAAAACTAAAAAAACTAAAAAAAGGTAAAAAACTAAAAAAACTAAAAACTAAAAAAACTAAAAAAAAGGAAAAAACTGAAAAATAAGCTAAAATAAAGGTAAAAACCAATAAAAAACTAAAAAAACTGAAAAAAACTAAAAAAGGCAAAAACTACAAAAAAACTAAAAACTAATAAAAAAAGTAAAAAAGCTAAAAAACTAAAAAAGGTAAAAAACTAAAAAAAATAAAAAATAAAAAAAACTAAAAAAAAGGAAAAAACTGAAAAATAAGATAAAATAAAGGTAAAAACCAATAAAAAACTAAAAAGAAAAAAAGGAAAAAACTAAAAAAAATTTTCATCTAAAAAACTAAAAAAAACTAAAAAAGGTAAAAACTAAAAGAACTAAAAAAGAAAAAAATAAATGACGACACTCAAAGAGAAAGCGACCAGGACAAAAGGAATGTTCGATTAGCAATCAACAAAGCACCGGGACACAGGGAGTATAAATGACGACCAGGACATAAGTAAAAAAAAAAAC